>NC_038251.2:34004208-34183493 GCF_000004515.6 Glycine max
ATTAAAGTGAAGATTCAAGAGAAGACTCAATTAAGATAAATATTAAAAGAGTTTTTCAAAATATTGAATAACACAATTTTGTTCAAAAGAATTTTTCAAAGAAAAATCTTTTACCAAGAGTTTTACTCTCTGATAATCGATTACCAGAAGGCAGTAATCGATTACCAGTAGCCAACATTCGTTTCAAACTAATTTACAAAGCTGTAATCGATTACCATAAGCATGTAATTGATTGCCAATGTTTTAAAATGTTAGATTTCAAATTTCAAGAGTCACAACTTGTGATAAAACATTTTCAAATCATTTCAAACTAGTGTAATCGATTACACAATACTTGTAATCGATTATCAGTGTTTCTAAACGTTGGTTTTGATTACACTACAATGGTAATCAATTACCAATGACTTATTTTGAAAATTAAATTACCAAAAGTCACAATTCTTAAAGTGACTAGTTTCTGAAGATTTTTCAAAAGTCACAACCTTTAAAGTGACTAGTTTTCAAAAGAGTCACAACTTCTTTTAAAGTGACTAGTTTTCAAAAGAGTCACAACTTTTAAAGTGACTAGTTTTCAAAAGAGTCACAACTTTTAAAAAGTGACTAGTTTTGAAGAAATTGCCAAGAGTTATAAACTTTTAACTTGAGTCATCAAATGACTATAAATATGTGACCATGACACAAATTTTATAATAACAACTTTCAGATTTCTTTCATTCATTCAAAGCATTCTTCTAAGAGTTTTTGTTCAAAACTTTCTTTATTCAAGATAAGTTCCTTGGCCAAAAACTTGTTCTATTCTTATTCTTCATTCCTTCTCTCTCTTGCGAGAAGAATTCAAAGGACTAACCACCTGAGAATTCTTTTGATTCTTCCTTCCTTCTCTTGTCAAAAGATTCAAAGGACTAACCGCCTGAGATATCTTTTGTTTCTCCTTACAAAGATTTAAGGGACTAACCGCCTAAGAATTTTTGTCTTAACACATTGGAGGGTACATCCTTTGTGGTACAAGTAGAGCGTACATCTACTTGGGTTGTAATACTGAGAATAAGAGAGGGCACATCTCCTGTGGATCAGTTCAAGTGGAGGGTACATCCACTTGATTGTTCAAAGAGAACAGGGGAGGGTACATCCCTTGTGGATCTTTGCTTGTAAAGGATTTTACAAGGTTATTGGAAATCTCAAGAACCAGTGGTTGCTTAGGGACTGAATGTAGGCACGGGTTGTTGCCGAACCAGTATAAATCTTGTGTTTGTCTTCTTCTTCTCTACACTCTTTACTTTTCCGCTGTGTACTTTTTATTTCTGCTTTACTTTTGTCTAAGTTATTATTTCTGTTCTTTACTTTCTTATAACTTGGTAGTAAAGCCTAATTGAATCTAGTAACATTAAGAAGAATAAATTTTTAATTAGTCAAGACACGTTCATAATTAATTCAACCCACCCTTCTTAATTATTCCGAGGCCACTTGATCCAACAAATGGTTGACTGAGCATGATGCCTTGCTATCCAGTTTGACAAAGAAAATAATCAAGGCCCAGCAATGAATGAAGGAGAGCGCGGATAAGCAAAGACGCAATGTCCAATTTGAAGTAGGAACTCAGGTCTTGGTCAAACTACGACCTCAACACCAGTCAACGGCCACTGGAAGTCAATATTCCAAATTGGCTAAAAGATTTTACGTCCCTTTTCAAATTGTGCAAAAGATAGGACTTGTGGCTTATAAGCTTGACTTGTCGGAGTCATCAAGCATACACCTTGTATTTCATTACTCTCTACTCAAGCCATATCTACCATTCACCACTCAGCAGGAGGCCCCTCTCAGTCTGCCACCCTTGTCAGAAGAACACCAACCCCTCATTACTCCTCTGGTCATCCTTGACACTAAGTGGACTCAATTAAGGGAGGACAAGGACTTACTTGTCCTCGTGCAATGGGCTAGCTTGCTGCCGAAAGATACATCATGGGAGCCTTGGGCACAATTAAAGGCCGAATATAACCTTGAGGACAAGGTTATTTTGGAAGTGCTAGGGGATGTTAAGTGTAGAAAAACACAAGCAGAAAAGGCAGCAGAAGCAGACATAGAGCAACAAGCAGCAAGGAAGCAACAGGGGAATGTAGAAACAAGCTACGAGACAAAGAAGGGAGAAGGACAAAGGCTAAAGAGGGAAATTCACAAACCACAGTACCTCAGAGACTTTGTGAGCAAGTAGTGGAGCAGAGGATGAGCTGGCAGTAGTGCTCTTGAGAGTAGTGGCGCTCCTGGAATCACTTTGTCGACTGTTGAGTACCAATCCGTTAGGATTATCCTGCTTTTTGCAGTCTTGCAATTTTCATTCCTCCAAGGCAATATGCCATCAGACCATTAGGGAATTGTTAGATGAATAGCAGCTTGAATGTTCTATAAATACTAACAATGTACTCAAAATGGTTAAGCAATAATAGAGTATTCCTTCCCTTACCTTTTTCTTAGGAGGCACCTAGGCCTCGAATGCTAGGAAGTTCATTCTGTTCTTAACAGCTACAAATCCTTGTTGCCCCCATTCTTCTAAATGAATGTTAAGTTTCAACACATGGTAAGGTGGGCTTGTACATTGTCCACTCATCAAGACTAAAGCTAAATTACTTAAATATAACATCATTCATTTGCTTTTACCCATTAGCTTAAGTGGTTTTGAAATTATATTTAGATAGAAGGATAGAGACATAATAGACAAATTAATAAGTAAAATTTGACATTATTTGATGTGCTTTCAAGATTAAATGTCCCTTGTGTGAAAGGGCATGTTAAATTAAATATAATATCATTCATGTGCATGAATTCAAAATATGAAGGATGGAAGAATTTGGATGAGGTTAGAAGGAGCACAGCAGAATCTGTGTGCACTACAAGAAAAATGGCACTTATCGACGAAATTCTTCCCACAGAATCATTTCTGTCGGAAAAGTATTAGTTTCCAACGGAAATTTTTGGCAAATAATATTCCGTCGAAAATGTTTATGTTATTGACGGAATTTTCCGACAAAAAGCATTCCTTTGGAAAACCTTTGTTATCAATGGATTGTGGCCCATGGATTTGGGTTTGTCGAAAATAATTCCCAAGATAAGGAAGCAACCCTAATGCCGTCCCTTTTTTCACTTCACATTGACTCTGATCTCACTCACTCTTCAACGCCCCGAGTCCGCATCCCCCCGCTGTTGCAGCCACCAGGTCGTTGTCGCACACGCCGCACCACCTTCGCGTTAGCTGCTGCAAAGTTGCTTTCGTGGCTGTCGTCACCTGTTAGTTCCCCTTTTTGTTTGATTTTGAAATTCGTTTGGTCTCTCTCAAATACTGAGTTCTATTATTCCAACAGATATAGAAAATACAGGCATTGTTTTCCACGGATACACTTCAGATCAAAGGAGGACAGCCTCCCTTCCCGCGACTGGTATGATATTTCATTCCCTCTCTTTATATTATTCACACAAAGGTAATTTTGTTAATTTGTGTAGTGTATTCATGATTTGCGGCATCTTATTTCGAAAATTTGATAACAACCGTGTGTAAGATTGATTAATTGCTTATCTAGAAATAGCTATTCATCTTAACCATGTTTTGTGTTCCTAAATTTCTTTGAATCTGGTTATTTTGGGAATATAGTTAACTACTGAAGAGAAAACCATAGGTCTGATACTCATCTTCACATTCTGGGTTGAATCATTTAGTTTTTTTTTTTACCAATGAAAGAGTAATCTGTTTCAAAAGATTACAATAGTATAGAACATGGTAACTTCAAATGAGTAATGGGTTAGGGATTTTAGATTGGTATGCAGGGGCTACATGTGCAAGTTTATAAAAGTTACCATGTTGTTCTGTAATGCAGTAATGAGTTTATCAATATTTTCAACCATTAAGTGTAATTAAGTTTAATGCATACCCTGTTTTTGCAATCGCTTGAACACAACTTCAAAATGTAGAAGGACACGAAATATCCTTGTACTCCAATAATTAGTGTATTTTTCCTTTTTCAAAAAAAAATCTATCGGTATTCTTTTCAGGTAATGTAAGAATAATACGTAGTAGTTGTCCTCAAATCAAGTTTATCTATCTAAATCTATGTGGACTATATACATGGTTAGTCAACATCAATGAACTTCTAGCAGAGCTTTATGGACTTTTGATTTTGGACATGCTACTTGGACTCTTGTTATTGGTATTATTACTGAACTGTTTTCGGTTTATATATTTGTAGAACTATATATTAGAATATTGCATGAAATTTTATACCACTTTCAGAGACGACTAGCTAACTAGCTATAGATATATGTGGATTGCATATTTTAGGAAAATGTAGACAAAGTTTGAGTAAATTTGCTTCTCTTCCAATAAACATGATATGGATGTTCCCCATGCATGGGGACCAGCTTGAGGTCAACAAATTTTGCATGTCAATGAGCAAATCACTAGTTAAGCATATAATTTTAATGTATCAGACTAGCCTACAGATTCCTAAGTGATTGGAAGAAAATGAATTTTCAGCACTGTGCTTTTTGTTAGTGGAGCTATATATCATAATGCATACTATATTAATTAATACATGGTAAATACATGCTAAAGTTTTCATGGAGCCTGCAACAATATCTATATATGATTTTTATATGATAGGTGAAGTTGCAGGTTGGATATGTAGAAGCTGTTGTTTATATTTGTTTTTTCAGTTTGTTACTTCCATCTTGTTCTTGTTCTTTGGGTTGACAAATTAAACTTGCAAACTTTGGACCTCCTTTTTAATTTCTTTGCATAAGGTATTTACTCGTGCTAAAGCAGAAAGTTGATTCTTGAATGAATAAGTTTCCTTTGATGATCTTAGTAAATGTATTGGGAGAAAAGAAAAATGGAATAAAAGTAGGCTAAAGAATATATACCAATGATTTCTTAATTTTATTCCAATGATTGAGCTAGCTAGAAAATGGGGAGCATTGATCATGGTACATGAGTTGTTTGATGTGTTGGTATTGTGTTTATAGTAATTGTGGCCTTTTGGGGGTAAAACCATGTCTTCTTTTATTCTTGTAAATTAAAGAAGAAGAAAAAATCTGATTATTGTCCATTTCATTTTGTCCCTGTCGAAAGAGTTAGAAGAATAGGTAACATAAGTGGCAAATGGATAAGAAAAACCTCTTTTTTGTCGGTTTAATTCTACTCTGATTTTGGTCTTCTCACCAATTTGGAAATCACAAATTTCAGTCACACTAAATGAAGGTCCCCAATTTATTTTCCATTGAAATTTCTTCCTTTAGTCTTCCTCTAAAAAGTCAGTGGCGGCTTGCAAACGTGTTTGACAAAGATGTTGGCATATAAGGTAAAAGTTGATGAAGTATTGAAGGTGAGATTTCAATCTCCAGCCCTATACACCAACCATGGTACTAAAAACACCATTATGCCAATATATTAATTTGAAATGTAAATGAAATTTATACAATATATTAGTCTTATTAGCCTTTTTTTAGAGAATGTTGTACCATTTTATAGAGAAAAAAAAGATATATAAAATTTATAAATTCATTACTGTTAAAACTCCAGAGTCAAGTTATGTATCCTTTGTTTACTATGTATAGTTTCCTTTATCACCAACTTCAATTTTTTTTACGCTAATATTATATTATATGATAATTTTTTTATAACAATTTTCAAAAATTCATATTTTTATTTATTTGTTTCTTATTTGTCTCATGATTATAAAAAAAATCATATATTAGCTCGTTGTGAAAAAGGTAATTAATTTCTCTTTTTTTAATAGTCATTTTGTGATAGTTTGGGCTATCTACGTAGAATCAAATCTCTTTTTTTAATAGGTATATGGCACGGTGAATTCTCTATACACAAGTAAACATATGCATTCTTCGTTTAACATTTTTTCTGCAAAATAACTAATTATTTGTAATATTTTTTCAACACGGTTTCTAAAAAGAAAAATAAAATTATGACTATACTAATGTGATGCTTAATTTGATTGCAAATATTGAAGTACATGTTAATAAAATATCAGTTACTATTAAAACTTTAAACATATACACATTATGTTAATTAATATACAAGCAAAGCCCCTATCTCTATTTTGTAGGAGGTTTTCAGTTCAAAAGCGAACTTGGTTGGGCACACCTATTTCCATTCAGCCCAATACCTTTCGGCCTCGATGTTAGTGTAGACGCAAAGTCTATAATTGGGAGCGAATTCTCTCCCGTGATAAAATCAGTCAGAAAATCCATTAGAAATTTTCGATGGAAAATCTGTTGAAAATATACCGACGGAAATTTCCCATAGAAATTTTCTATTGGAAATTTTTAACGGATTTTTTGATAGATTTCTCTGTCAGAAATTTCCGACGGATAAGAAAAAATCCGTCGATTAAAATTTCCTATGACCTTTTTCCCCATGAATTTTGTTCATCAGAAATTCGTCAGAAATTAACCATTAGCCACAGATTTTAATGTTTCCGACGGATTTTGGCCGTCGGAAAAATGTTTTTTTTTTTGTAGTGGTGGTTGCATTCCAACTATCATTTGGCTGGGGAAGGGAGCTAGTTTAAAAGTGGAATAAAATGGAATGTTGGGTGTGGATCAAAGGTGAGATTTTGGGAGGATGGGTGGAAGGAAGATGGTGTTTCGTTGATGGAAAAGTACCCTAGACTCTACCTCATTTCGAACCAGAAGAATCAATATATCCAACAGATAGGGACCATTTCAGATGCAGCATGGGAGTGGAACTTGCAGTGGAGGAGATTCCTTTTCGAAGCTGAAATAGTTATGGGTGCCAACTTTCTGGAGGAAATACAAGGTCTCACCATCAATTCTCATTGACAAGACTAGTGGGTTTGGAAGGGAGACTCAACCGAGACATATATTGTAAGTAATGCATATAAGTTACTTGACAAGGACTCAAGAGATGAGAATCAGGACAGAGCATTTAAAGAACTATGGAAACTAAAAATCCCAAGCAAAGCCTCTTTTTTTGCGTGGAAATTAATACGGGATGGGTTGCCTACTAAGAACAATTTGCATATGAGGAATATAGAGATTAACGATAACTTATGTCCATTCTGCAAAAATAAGGAAGAGAAGGCAGCTCATTTGTTTTTCAGCTGTCACAAAATCTTATCGTTATGGTGGGAATCGATGTCCTAGATAAACATGGTCAGAGCTCTCCCGCAGAATACAAGACAACATTTCCTCCAGCATTCCTTTTGCAGGTTTTCTGGTATTTGGGTGCAACGCTGGCAGATTTGGTGGATCTCCCTAACATGGTGCGTCTAGCACCATAGAAATAGGATCATTTTCTCAAATGACAGCTTCAACGTTAATATATTAATGGAGGATGCTTTATTTATTTTGTTGGACTTGGCTAACAAACCTCAGAAAAGGATTTGACATACCTTTCCACTACTGGTCAAGTATTATCAACGGGGGATTTTGTAAACAAGGGGTAGTAGTACATAGTTGATGAACTGATCTGTGATTAACTTTACAGTCAGTTTATGGTTTCTTAATTCGTGCTATATAGCTTGTATTAAGGAACCATAGTTTTGCATACCAGAGTGCTAACTTGTATATACAGCAATACCCCTTGTACTGCTTTTCTAATATAATATACTATTGTTTTTGTGGATAAAAAAAAAGAAGGCAACTACATTTGAGACAAAATCAAGACAAACACATGATTAGGCCAGACTTATGGAAAGAACATGCGGATATAACCAAAGCAAGAAAAATCTTTCATCCAATGTAGCCATATAGCAATGGGAAGGTGGTGAATTGGGGCAAGAGGGTGGATATAACTAAAGTAAATAGGTTAAACTAAGTTCATATCATGTGTGATTGTGAGAAAGGTTAACTTTTAATGTGATATGAGATGATACAAAATACTTTTATAAACCCCTATTTTATACTATACTAGACTCTTAATCCTAATTAAATTAAATAAGGAAAAAATTCATGAAACTATTAGATTTCAGTTTAAAACCAATTGACATAAAGTGAAGTTTCCCAACAGATATATAAGCTATGTCTTGAAAATTTTGGCAAGTAATGTGGGACTTCCTAACAGAAACATGAAATTGA
Source organism: Glycine max (assembly GCF_000004515.6). Taxonomy (NCBI): domain Eukaryota; kingdom Viridiplantae; phylum Streptophyta; class Magnoliopsida; order Fabales; family Fabaceae; genus Glycine; species Glycine max. The sequence goes on from NC_038251.2 coordinate 34,012,306, forward strand.
AAACCGTAACCACTCTAAGATACAATGAAAATATTATGATAAATTTTCTACATATTCTAACAAAATAATAGGTGAAAATGTTTAGGTTGCCTCTAGATATTAAATTAAAGATCAATCTATCATAATATTCCAAAACAAAACATTTCACAAAAGAATGTCATCAATAGTTAGTAGTCTTTGTATTGGCTGGGATGTGAGAAAAACAAATGTATGCTTCATCTTTTTTATAACTTTATAATGTACAAGATAAGTTGAGTTTCAAAAATAACTTACAAAATTCTATTAAAACAGTTAAATACTACCACCTCCCTTGTAAGTTTCTCTCTATCCGACATAAAAAAGATTCTTCATTTTTGAGCTAGCAACACCAACAGTTGTTGTGAAGTTTTCTTGAACATTGCTTACATCAGCCAATGCCTTTCTCACATTTGTATTTCCTACTAAAGTCGGAATAAGTGAAAATGTGAAGTGTGTAATGCCACTAGTTTGTCAAAATTTTAACAAGAAATGAGTTCAACTGATACTTACCAGAAGTACCATATTTGCCACTACTTTTATCCATACTTTTTTTAAGATCGCCCTTCACCATCAAAGTTGCATAATAGTTATACATATGGAGTGTAAGCAAGTACAGACTCAAGAATACAAAATATACAGAAATTTTCCAAGTATTTACAAATTGTTAGAGCATTCAAAAAGTATTAGAAGTTTATTACCTTTGGATTATCAATGCTGTTAAGAATAACCCCTTTGTTAGCTACCATAGTACTCCTACATAAATTGTCAAAGGAGGAGAGAGAACATATAGATAGATCACTATAGTGTTTTTACATATTTCAAGAATATATGGAACATCTACAGGAAATGAATACTATAGGAATTAATAGAAGATATTGCAGTTTCCTATATTAGATGAATCATAGATTTGATTTACTTTGTTTTAAAATAAGATCTTTATCATTATTAGCTATTATTTGTTTCCTTTATTATTCCTTGAATCAAGGAATAGACTTTATTGTAATATTTCTATATAAGCATTATTTTTACTGCTTGAAAAAATAAGAAAGTCTTCCCTATTACTTTCTACATGGTATCAACAGCTCAAGGTTTACCAATCTAGGGTTTTTCTCTTTCTTCCCTAATGGCGGCATGCCCAGATGGCAGCACCAACGACTTAGCCACCACAGGTTTCTCCAACTCGCTTCAAGTCAATGTTCAACATCTGTTGCAACCTGCCTGATGCAATCTTATCCCGCAAGGGCATTGGATAGAAGACTCCAAGAAGATTGGGCTAGAGATGCAAGAGAAGGCCTTAGGGTTCTCATAAGTCTTAAGGTAGATTTCGGGTCCATGGGCTAAGTATGAGTCACTTATCTTTGTACATATTAGATTAAGGTTTTATTATTTTTGGGCCTTGTATTTAGGGCTCCATAATATAGGTAAGGTACCCTAGAAATGTAGGATTTTTCAGCCCTTGTATTTTAGGGCACCTAGACTAGTTTTTGTATTAGGGGTAGTTTTGTAATTTCATATGCATTAAGTGAATATTTGATGTGTGTGGTTGGAAATAAATTTAATTGAATTGGGAGAAGTCCAATCCAATTAAATTTTAGAGGGGGAGGTGAGCATTTGCTTGCTACACCCCATTGCCTCATCATATAGTCACACTTTGTGCATATCCTTCATATTTTACATGCCTCATGACACCTAAGCACACTTAGTGGAGAATCTTGGACTTGGTCTTGGATTAGTGGGTTGAACCATAGCTAAAACTCACTAATCATAATTAGTGAAATTTTGGCTCCACAAATTCAATTTCAAATTCAAGTGAAATTCGAATAGAAATTCAAATTGTCCTCTAATTTTATGTGATACTTAGGCTATAAATAGAGGTCATTTGTGTGCATTTTTTGGAACTTTGATCATTTGAAAATTAAACTTCAGATTTCAGAGCTCTTTTAGAGCACAAAATTTCGTGCTCTTTTCTTCCTCTCCCTTCATTCATCTCCTTCTTTCTCCAAGCTCTTATCCATGGCCTCCTATGGTGGTGAGCTTCTTCTAGACTCATCTTTTCCTTGAAGTGGCGTCTCATCTCTCTCTTCCTTCTGAATTCCACTGCCATTCATCTTCCAAGAAGCAAAGGAATCCATTGATGAAGAAGATCATAGGCCTACAAGCTCCAATGTAGCTTACATCATGCGGTATCAAGAGCATCTTTATCTAGGTGATGTTCTTTTGCCTCCTCTATCTTTTTGTTCGGTGAATTCTCTTTAATTCCTTGTTCTTTATCTTATTCTCCATGCATATCCTCCATTGTCTTGCGGTTTGGTGCTGTTTAGAGTAGATTCAAAAAAATAAACCGATTAAATCTTAGATCTACACTTGTTCTTGCATTTCTATGGTTCGAATTTTGTAGATCTACTCTTGAATCATGTTTATGTGTTGATTTTAGGTTCTATCATTTTTCATTCATAATATTCTTTTGCTGAACCTTAGATCTAAATTTTCTTCCAAAATATTGATTAGAAAAAAAACACCAAAATCTAAGTGTAAATCACTTAATCCATGTTGTCTTAGAGTCATGTTTAGTCATAGTAATTGTCACATTATGTTCTAAATTTGTGTTGAATTTTTATTTTGTTTATTGAATTCTAGATACATTTGTTCATGTATTCTTGTCATTCTTAACCTATCTTTTGAATTTTGAGTCTAATTCATGTATGTTATTTAGTTCATAACATGTTCTAAATCAATTCCTAGAAGTAGTCTTGTTGTTGAACTCTTTTTTTTGTTTTCTAAGTTTCCTACATGATGCCTATGATGAAGTTGAGTTGTGATGCTGAGTTGTGCTTGGATTTGTGAATCAAAATAAGTCTTAAGCTCTCTTGAATTGTGTTATTCAAGATAATTGAGCATAAGAAAACATAAATTGTAACTATCCAAGCGTTAAGCAACATAAACACTACTCTTGATTTCTAGGTTGAAATCGCTGGTGCTGACAGTTTGAACATACAAACTTGTATAAATTACTGGGAATTGCTCACTACGTGTTTTGAGCTAAAATTTTTACTGAATTTTCTAGACATCTGGAAAAAAATTATGAAAAAATAACTAAGCGATTTGGATTAAAGGAAAAAATAATAAAAATCACACAAGTTGGCTGAAAAATCAGCGTCCAGGAAAAATAGAAGTGAAAGGGAAGTGTACTTGTTGTTTTGACTCAAAATTTGTTCTATAATTGGTGCCTATTTTATACCAATCGTAGTTCTAAAATTTCAATTGAAAATTATTGTGAAAACAAGTGTCAAAACTAGAGGTTTCTTGAGTCTTTTTTTTTTTTTTGTTTTTCTACTCTACTCTAGAGTCATTCTAGGTTTCTCTTTGAGTCCTAACTTGCTTTTGTATGCTATTCATTACTTTAATTGTTGAATAATCCTTGAAAATTTGTCTTGTTAAAACTCTATTAGTTTAGCTTTCATTTCATTTTTTTTGTCTTTGGTTATTGCTTGTCTTTTTGTTTCCTTGCTTGTGAGTTGCCATATAGGGAATTGAAAAGGAGGATTGGTGTCATCCCATGAAGAATTTGAGTCAAGAAGCAAGGGGCCAACCACCTTAAGAGCTATTGGACTAAGAAACACTCCAAATTGAGTGAAACACCAAAGAGAGAATAACCACCACAATTGAGAATTTTTTTTTGTAATTTTGTAATTGGTAATTTGCTTTGCTTTCAAATTTTGTAACAAAAAGACCTTTCATTGGAAGTAAGTTGGGAGCCTCCAATAGGTTACCCTACTTCCATTTATGTGTAATAATTTTAGGCAATTTTCTCGTAGGATAGTGAGTATTTTGTTGGTAACGTTAAATGAGGTCATCCAAACACTCTTAGGATCCGCCTAGTTTACATTTCTTTTACTTTAATTTCTTACTTACTTTCATAGTTTACTTTCTTTACTAGCCACATCTAGTTTATCTTGTTATTCCATAGTACTTTCTTCTTTCTTATCACATTTATCTTGAGTTCTTTTAGAACCTTAGCTTTTGCCTTTTTTACAAACCTCCAACAAGAAAGAACCACAACTTAGGAACCAACATGAGTCATCATTCATCTAGTGTTAATGGCAAGGGTACTAGTCATAAGGACCCTCTATCTAGAATCTTAGATGAGTTGAGTTCCCTCAAGTTATGGAAAGAAAAACTAAAAAGAAAAGAAAAAGGAAAAGAGAGGGTAAAAATAAATCAAGATGAGAGGGAACAAATAAGGGAAGAAGAAAGAAGGAAAATACTAAAAGAATTAAGAAAAGAAAAATATGTCTCCTATAGTAATCATAACTCTTGCAAGAGTCTAAGTGAAGAACTTCGTGATTATTATGAAGGAAGGCATAGGTCACATCTTAGACCTCACCCCCATATGAGAGAAAAGGAAAGAAAGCCTCAAGAGGCTAACATTAACCTCCCATACTTCCATGGGAAGGACAATGTAGAGGCTAACTTAGATTGGGAAATAAGGGTTGAGCAACAACTTAAAAGGAATTCTACTTCAAAATCTTATGGCTCTCACTCTTATCCAAAGAAAGACTAAGGTCAAGGCATCTTAGGGGTGACACCTTCTAAGCCCAAAGATGATAAGGGGAAGACAATAGAAAGGCAACCCCTTAAAGCTAGTATGCAAGAGAAGACTAGATTTATAAAGTGCTTTAAATGTCTTGGAAGAGGACACATTACTTCTCAATGCCCCACCAAGAAAACCATGATAATGAGGGGCCAAGACATTTATAGTAGCCAAGATGAGACTACTACTCTTCCTTCCTCTAGTGAAAGTGAAGAAGCAAAAAGGGAAGAATCTAGTGAAGAGATCTACCCACAAGAAGAAGGACAACTTTTAATGGTTAAGGAGGAGTGTAAGGAAGCAAGTGTCTCCTCCAAGAGGTTAGGTATGAAGGAAAAACATTTTGAAATAAAGACAAATATTAAAGTTATTTCCCCTCTTAGACAACCTCCACATTTTCTTCTTTGTGAAAAGACACTTGTTAGCATTGCGACACCTCTTAGGCTTGAGTTTATTCCTCAAGTAAAGGAGTTGTTGGATGAGGGTTTGGTTCGAAAGAGGTTAAATCCTTGTGCTTTGTTGGTGCCCAAAATAGGTATTATTAGGCATAAAATCCCTAAAATAGGTGGCATAATGAATGTTTTGGGTGGTGCAACCCTCTTTTGTAAAATCACTTGTGCACCCAACATCTTCATGATTTGTGTACATAGGGACTCATTAGGTAGGTTTATTCTTATTTTAGTTTCAATACAAACTTAGGTACATATATGGGACACCTTAGGTTTGTCATACTTTTTGATAGGAATAATCAACATGAAAATACAGAAAAATGTATGTTTTATTGTATTACTTTTCTTAATTTTTTAAATAGTGATCAAGGGGTTCCCATGAACCCTAAGAGAATAAAGGTCATTCCTGAGTGGCCCACTCCACCAAGTATAAGAAAAATTTGGGGCTTTCATGACTTAACAAACTTTTACAAAAGATTTATCTCATATTTTTCTATACTTGTAGCACCACTCATTGAGTTGGTGAGGAACCATGTTCCTTCATGCAAAGATACCCAGGAAATGGGGGTGTTGAGGAAAAAAGCCCAGAGTTTCAAAAACCTCGGGATTTGAGGTCAAATCCTTTTAAAGCGGGAGGGAATGATGTAATCCTACCCCACAAGGGCATTGGATAGAAGACTCCAAGAAGATTGGGTTAAAGATGCAAGAGAAGTCCTTAGGGTTCTCATGAGCCTTAGGGTAGATTTCGGGTCCATGGGCTAAGTATGAGCCCGCTTATCTTTGTACATATTAGATTAAGGTTTCATTATTTTTGGGTCTTGTATTTAGGGCTCCATAATATAGGTAATGTACCCTAGAAATGTAGGATTTTTCAACTCTTGTATTTTAGGGCACCTAGACTAGTTTTTGTATTAGGGGTAGTTTTGTAATTTCACATGCATTAAGTGAATATTTGATGTGTGTGGTTGGAAATAAATTTAATTAAATTGGGAGAAGCCCAATCCAATTAAATTTTAGAGGGGGAGGTGAGCATTTGCTTGCTACACCCCATTGCCACATCATATAGTCACACTTTGTGCATGTCCTTCATGTTTTACATGTCTGATGACACCTAAGCACACTTAGTGGAGAATCTTGGACTTGATCTTGGATTAGTGCGCTGAACCATAGCTAAAACTCACTAATCATAATTAGTGAAATTTTGGCTCCAAAATTTGGCTCCACAAATTCAATTTCAAATTCAAGTGAAATTTGAATAGAAATTTAAATTTCCCTCCAATTTTATGTGACACTTAGGCTATAAATAGAGGTCATGTGTGTGCATTTTTTGGAACTTTGATCATTTGAAAATTAAACTTTAGATTTCAGAGCTCTTTTAGAGCACAAAATTTTGTGCTCTTCTCTCCATCTCCCTTCATTCATCTCTTTCTTCCTCCAAGCTTTTATCCATGGCATCCTATGATGGTGAGCTTCTTCTAGACTCATCTTCTCCTTGAAGTGGCGTCTCCTCTCTCTCTTCCATCTCCATTCCGTTGTCATTCATCTTCCAAAAAGCAAAGGAATCCATTGATGAAGAAGATCCTAGGCCTACAAGCTTGAATGGAGCTTACATCACTGCCCTCCGGCGGGGGCGCGAAAAGGTCTCTCGCATGGGCCAAGGGGTGCGTCTTCCATTGAAGGAAAACACGTGGAGTCACCACCAACGTTTATTCGAGGAAAACGTCAGAAAAACCAAAAATGAAAAAGGTCGAAGGTTTGCATATTTTGAAAATGAAGGTTTGGGAGTTGTTTACACACGGGGAAGGTATTAGCACCCCACGCGCCCTTCATAAGGGACAACAACCTCTAATCAAGTGTGCAAATCATGATTTCAATATTATTTATTTCCCTACCTCTAATCAAGTGTGCAAATCATGATTTCAATATTATTTATTTCCCTTTTATCTTTATTTTCCCTTTTTATATATTTTTAATTTTTTGTCCTTTTTATGTCTTTTTTTTTACTTTTTAGGGTCGACAAGGGTGTTTCCCTCGCTCCTATGTATTCCTCAATTGTGATGAGAAAATCATACCTACGTAGTTCTTTAAGAACTAAACGTTGGTTAAGTTGTTTTTATCTTTTTTGAAAGATTAATTTAAATTGCGAACAAAAGTCATTTTAAGGCGCTGGACCTCGAAACGATCTTTCGATTTTTGAAAAGAGGAGAAAGAGTCGTTAAGGCATTGGACCTTGAGACGATCTTCTCGAGTTTGAAAGGCGAAGAATCGTTAAGGCGTTGGACCTTGAAACAACTTCTTGATTTTTGAAAAGGGAGAATTGTTTAAGGCATTGGACCTTGAAATGACCTCTTGATTTTTTTGAAAGGGGATAATCGTTTAAGGCGTTGGACCTTGAAACGATCTCTTGATTTTTTGATGAAATGAAGAAGTTTATGAGTTAGTTTTATTTGGTTTTGGCTCATTAATCTTCAACCCCTTTTGTAAGATAACTTGTGGCGTTAATGACTGGTTAAAACTTATTTTACATTGATGAAAAGAGTTTACAACAGAAACGATCAGTCGAAACTTGTTTAAATAGTGGTTAAGTGAGATTACAACACAAACAATTGGTTGAAATTCATTTAAACGGTGATTAAGTGAGATTACAATACAAACGATTGGTTGAATTTTATTTTATGGTGATTAAACAAGATTACTGCATGAACGATCGGTAGAAACTTGCTTTAAGCAAAGAAAAAGATCACCGATGATCGAAGAAGGAGATGAAGATGCACAAACAATGAAGGGGACCCCTAAGGGTCCATAAATCAAATTCAAATCCTTAAAGCAAGTAGTAACCGGATGAAGAACGATGAACGAATGAAAAACGAACGACGAATGCTGTAAGAATCGATTACGGATGCGATTCGGAAACGTTTCAGCCTTGTTTTTTCTTCTTTCTTCTTCCTTTCACTAATTTTAAGTGAAATATATATGCTTGCCAAGGGAGCTAAAGCCTTTCTCCTCAGCCTCCCACACCTATTTATAGCAAAATAGGGGGAGGAGCTTGCCGCCAACTTGCCCAGGCGAGCTGGTTGCTTCTCCCCCAAGTCATCTAGTGGGCCCAGGGGCTGAGGAATTTCCAAAAATGGACCATTTTGCCCCTAGCTTGAGTTTCTTGCCCATTTTCTTTCGAAACATCGCAAAACCCTTTGAAATGCACGGTAATTGGTGTTAAGCAACTCAATTCAGATGGAAAGGATCCAAATGTTTGCAAATGATCATCCCCGGATGAAATTAGGGTATGACAATGTCTCAATGGGAAAGAGAGATGAAGAAAAATCTGATAGACCATGGTGCAATCATTGCAAGCACCCATGGCATACACACGAAACTTGTTGGAAGATTCATGGGAAGCCTCCAAATTGGAGAAAGAAAGGAGGAAGTAACGGTCGTGCACTTCAAGCTAGTACGTCTGACCAAGAGAAGCAATCTCCCTCATGTCCACTTCCTTTCACTAAGGAACAATTAGACCAATTGTACAAACTTCTGGAGTCTTAAACTCTTCTTGCTTTGTAGCTCAAAAGGGTAACTTTTTAACATATGCTTTCCTTAGTGTCAATTCCAATTTTACTTGGATTGTTGATTTCGATGCTTCCGATCATATGATGGGAGAGTCTAGTTTCTTTGCTTCATATAGTCCTTGTGCAGGTAACCAAAAAATTAAGATTGCAGATGGCTTTTTTTAGCCATTGCAGGAAAAGGTTGTGTTGTCATATCCCCAACACTTATTCTTCAAAATGTCTTGCATGTTCCTAACTTATCTTGCAACCTATTGTTTATGAGTAAATTAGTTCAAGATAAAAATTGCCAAGCTAATTTCTTTCATTCTCATTATGTGTTTAGAGATTTGAACTCGTGGAGGACGATTGGCAGTGCTAAGGAGAGTGGAGGACTCTACCTCTTTAAGGATGTATGTGGATCAAGACAATAATCACAATCAATGAATTCCTGTTTTGAATCTATTTTTGCTTCAAATAATAAGGATATCATGTTATGGCATTTTCGGCTAGGCCACCCAAGTTTTAGATATTTAAAACACCTATTTCCCAAGTTGTTTGTTAATAAAGACCCTTCAATGCTTCATTGTGAAATATGTGAATTTGCAAAGCATCATCGTACTTCTTTTCCTGTGCAATCGTCTTATAATCCATCAAAACCATTTTCTATTATTCACAATTATGTTTGGGGTCCAAATAAAATAAGAACACTTTCCAACAAAAAATGGTTCATCACTTTTATAGATGACCACACTAGACTTTGTTGGGTGTACTTATTAAAAGAAAAATCTGAAGCTGAAAAAGTTGTCAAAATTTTCTTTAAAATGGTGCAAAATCAATTTCAAACTAATATACAAGTCTTTAGAAGTGATAATGGGAGGGGATATTTTAACACGATCCTAGGAAATTTTTTTCTTGAAAATGGGATTGCCCATCATAGTTCTTGTGTTAATACACCCCAACAAAATGGGATTACAGAGAGAAAAAATAAACACCTTTTAGAGGTGGCCAAGGCTTTACTCTTTTCTACTAAAGTTCCCAAATATATATGGGGTGAGGCTGTTTTGACTGTTGCATGCTTAATTAACCGCATGCCATTCAAAGTTTTACAATTACAAACTCCTTTGCATGTTTTTAAAGAGTATTTCCCTATGGCACGCATTTCAGCTGATTTACCATTAAAAATATTTGACTCTACTGCTTTTGTTCATGAACATAAGCAGAACGGAAAACTTGACCCACGTGCTATAAAGTGTGTTTTCATTGGTTACTCTCCAACCCAAAAAGGATATAAATGTTTTGATCCAAAATCATTTTTTTTTGTAAGTATGGATGTTACTTTGATAACCAACTTTTTTATAATGACATTCGTCTTTAGAGGGGAGATCAAAGGAAGATTATTTTGAAAATATAATTCTTTCAAATGATGTCCTTATTTCACAAGATTCTGAAACTTCACCTAAACTTTATTTCCTACACTGTGAAAGACTAGATAGTGTAAGTTCACACTGTAAATTTACTTTGTGAATGTATGAATTTAATTTATTGATTGTATAATTCTAAGTCTTGATTTCGTGCTACATAGATATAATCAATAGGTGTATGTGTTTTGTTTAGCATAGCTTGGCAAAGATATGAAAACTATCTGAGCTAAAATTGCATCTTGAAAGAATTACACTATACACTGAGTGACAATGTAATTTAGCTTTGTGAGAGTGGACTTTGTGCAAGGTCCACTTTGATTACATAGAATCCAAGGAAGGTTAACACGTCTATCTAGGGGATTGGGATAGGATTTACCATTTTTGGTTTAAACCTACTTTGGCCATTTTTGGTTAAAATTTCAGAAGCAACACTAACCCTAAATGACATGGCTTGGCACGTTCACCATGGCTGGTCATGGGTCATTTATGTTTTCAATTAAGCTTGTCAATGTAAAGCCTTAAGCCTTATCTTCTTGTTTCTTTAAAAATCAATTTGGAACCCTTCCTTCACCATTTTTGCATGAGTTCACCAAGAGGGAGAGGAGTCAATTTCTTTCTTCTTCTAAGCTTCATACAAGGTGTTCTTGAGGTTTCTTCCATCAAAGCTTTGGTAAGGGGCTCTTAATCTTCTTTCTCTTCTTGTTTTCCTTACCAAATTCGTGCAAGCTTCTCATTCTTGGTTCCAAAATTTCATTTTTCATTCTTCGAAGCTTGAGATATCAAGGATCTGAGCTCCTTGTTCATCTAAGCCATTTTCGTCCAGCTTCATCAAGGTAAGGGGATCTTGTTGTCTTTGGAAGCTAAGCTTCATTGAATGTCATTTTGATGTTCAAAATTCATAGCTACTGCTTTGGCTGGAACTGTATGATGTGTTGTTTTTCTTGAAATTTTAAGGTTAAAAATGTGTTCTTTGGATGTCAAAACTTAGTCTTAAATTTCACCTAAATTAGAGTTTTATAGTATATGGACAAGACAAGTTTAAGGAATTTTATTTTAGGACTAAAATGTCACGAAATTAAACTGGTTATTATGGCTGTATGGACTGTTTTTCTTAAAAATTTGACTTCAAAAATGAGTTAGCTAGATGTGAAAATATAGGATAACAAGTAAAATTTATGAAACACTGATTCCTGGAACACCTAAAAAATTGAAAATAAGTATAGGAACAAAACTTTGCAAAACTAGACAATAGTTTAATTTCAGACAGTAGACAATCTATCTTAGTAATTTTAAGCTCAAACTATTTCAAAGATGTCTCAGAAGATTGTTGCATTATAAGAGAGGTCTCGGGCTGAAATAAAGAGGTAAAATATGTTTTTGATCATTTTACTTTTGGTCAAATTTGGTTATATTTCTTGTAGTTTCACATTAGCAAATTTAATCTCTATACTTTAAAAATAGGTGGATTTAATCCTTATTTGGTGCTTCAGTCGTCGACTATTTTATCCAATAAAATATTTGTTGTAAATAATTGATTTATGCTTTGCACTGTATTTACAGTTTTGCCTATGCTTAAATTTTTGATAGTATTTATTTTTCCTATACTTGTCGTAAAATGTTTATATTAGTATTGCATGTAATTAATTAATAATAGTTATAATTACAATATAGTATGATGCTTTGTTTATTTATTTTAGGTTTAATTACCCATTTAATCTCTATAGTTTCCAAACTTGTCTATTTTAGTCCCTATAATTAATAAGTAGTTTTTTTAGCCTCTATATACTTTTTAATTCCCAATAAATTCTTACCGTTAAAATTGTTTAATATTATTAAATTATTATTGTCAGGAACTTGGCTCTTCTCTGTATTGGCATTTGATATCACTCACGAATGATAAAATATCATTTGTTGGATCATTAATTATCTTAAAGAATAACATGTTGAAATGTGAAAGTGTGAACTTCAATTTGTAGTAGCAGCCATCAATCAATCCATATGATACAAAACGAGGCCAAAAGAAAACTCTGCAAACACAAGATCAAAGAATCTCTTATTCCGTTGAAGCAATTGGGCAGCAATACCACAATGCCAAGCTCATCATCATCATCTATCTACGGTCAGAGATTTGGCTAACAGATCTAGACCATTCAAGCTCGTCAGATGGATCCCAATCCAACGTGGAGTATTGAATATTGGACAAAATCATGAAAACTTCAGAAATCTGTGGCCTTGCAACACAGCGTTTGGCATGTTCTGCCATGGAATAAGCCAGTTCCAAAGGATACTCATATCTCAAATCTGGATCCATGAAACCCCCAAGTTTCTCTTTAACATTCCCTGAAAGAAGCTCCAAAAGCACACCCCCAAACGCAAAAACATCCATCTTTGGAGTAATCAAACAATTCTCAATGTATTCAGGTGGCATGTACCCTTGAGTCCCCACCACATGCTTTGTCAATTGAATCCCCCCATCACCCCCTTGATCCTCCACAGCTCTTGCCAACCCAAAGTTTGAAAATTTAGCCCTAAAATTCCTATCCAAAAGCACGCTCCCACTCTTCAAATTCTTGTGCACATGAGGAGGACTTGTATAGTTATGAAGGTAGTTAAGCGCGTCAGCAACATCATGAGCAATATGAACTCTTTGCACCCAACTCAAAGGCACGGAATTCTCATACTTCTTGTTAACACTGTGAAGCCAATCTTCAAGAGAATCATTCTCCGCGAACCTGTACACAAGATAGGTGTCACCTTTGTAGACAAAAAAACCGGACAACCTTATACTGTTGAAGAGGTTAATCCTCTTAAGAAGGTTAATCTAACCCGACAAGTCACCTTTGAGAACTTCAACCGCAGCATAATCACCCTTGAAAGAAGCCCTATAAACAGAACCCTTGATCTTGTTCTCTTCACCGAAGAACCCCGTTGCCTTTTGCAACTCCTCAAACTCGAACACACTCAACGACTTAATCGCGTAACGAACCCCTTCAGAAGAAACAGACCAAGAGTGCATCATCGGAATAGTCGCCTTCATGGTGGCAGAACCCGAGAAAGCCTTTGGCGGCGGCAGCGACGGGTGTTCCACCTGTCGCAGTTGATAGAAACGGAGAAGAAACAGAGCAGCACTTAAAATAAGCAACACAACAACTCCAACCACGATTCCAACAATAACCCATTTCTTGGAAGAGTCGGAATCTCTGTCCTCCGCCGGAGCAGGACGCGGTGGTGGCAACGGGGAATCCTCCGGGGGGGTCGTTGCTCTTTGTATTCCAACCGGTGGCTCTGTTTTCAAAGGAACCGAAATCGGTGTGAAATAGAAAATAATGGAGGTAGCAGAAAGCTCGTTGGCTTCAAGAATGTTCTGTTCGTCAATGCCGAAGATATCAACAATGGAAGAAACAGATTCTCCCTGAGAGACCAAGTACGTGAGCAAGTACTTGAACCCTGCTCGCATTGTTTCTGGGTGGCTGCGGTATGAGAAGAGCAACAAAATCTAAAGTCCTGGAAAATATATGAAAGAGCCAAGGTACTAGTAACAATAATTTAATTTAACTGTGTTAAATAATTTTAACTATACACACTCGTTAGAAATTAAAAAGGTAAACTACAATAATTAAACCTTTATTTTAAATGTTGTTTCTATTTTTATAAATTATTTTTGCTTTTATTTCTAATTTTCAATTACATTGTAAATTTATATGATGTTACAAACAAATGATTAAGTGAAAACTCTACAGAATTAAATTAACAGTTTATTAATCTAACAAAGCTGGAATTTTAGTATATGTTTAGTTCCATTTGTTTTAGAGAAATAATTACTTGTTTTTTATGAGAATAAATACTTGTTTTTACAAACATTTGAGAGTTTAAAAAAGCAATTCCTTCGATCTTATGGGAAAAAAAAATCATTTTATGTTGGTCTTAGAGTGATATATGTAAATCTCAATTACTTTTATATTATTTAATAAAATTATCTTCAAAATATATTTCATTTAAAATGAAATGATTTAATTAAGTTTTTTAGGTGTTTTCAGATTACTATTTAACATTAATAATTTTTTTAAATCAAGTACTTGAAAAAATATATTTTATTTTACTATTTGGCGTTAGTCACATTTTGTTACGTGTTGACATGATAGACAGAGTGTCACGTCATCACATCATGTCAATGTCACGTCATTACCTTCAATGATGTGACACTAATGTGTCATTGATTGGACGTGATGATGCGTCACTTTATATGTCATACTATTACTTAACAAAAGTTTACTAATGACAAATAATAAAAGAAATTAATTTTTTTTTCAGATAGGTATTTAACAAAAAAATGAATTTTTAGGTAATAATATGAAAATAATCTATTCTTCAGGTATGAAAAAATTATTTAATATATAACATGAAAAACTTATTTAAGTCATATATAATTGGTGTTTTGCGATCTATGATCAATGTATACATATAATATATTATGTCTTTTCTCACTCTTTCGTGTCCTCTGGATCCAAAATATATATCTTATCATTTGATCTTGTTGGGTTCTTTTTTAGCTTTGTCCAGACATTAAATGTATACATCTTAACTCTTTAATTTCACCTTTAATATTTTCTTATTAATCTAGTTGAGTTGATTAAACATGATAAATTGATAGGTGAGTTATTGTAAATTTCAAATAGTATTTTTTTATTCCTAACAATAAAAAATATCTTATTAATTTAATGTATTTTTTTATTTTGAATGAGAAATTATCTTTAAAAAATAGGATAAAGTTTCTTAAGTCTATATAAAAATAAATTACATATATTTTCATCAAGTTATTTTAATTATTTTTTAGTTTTTTTGACAAGTTTACAAATATTTGATCAAATAAAAGTGTTTGAGAAACGATTTTTTCTTATTAACTTATAAGATTTGCTTTTAAACATAACTTAAATTTATAATTATCATTTTTATTTTTATTTTCAATAAAATAATAAAATTTATCATTTTATCTGAAATTAAATTATTTATTTTTTATAAAGCTCCTCCTTATCATTTGTTAACTAATTTTTTTTTCCAGATTGGCTTAAATAAATTTTTCATACCTAAAAAAATACGTCATTTTCATATTACTATCTAAAAATTCATTTATTTTTACAAATGCCTACTAATTTTTTTTTTGTTTCATTTTACTATTTGTCGTTAATTCTTCCGTTAAGTGATGATGTGATAGACAGAGTATCACATCATCATGCCTTGCCATTGTCATGCCATTGAAGGTACTGACGTGGGGATGATGATGTGGCACTCCGTCTATCACATAATCACTCAATGGAAGACGACTAACCACAAATAGTAAAATTTTTTTTGTTTCATTTTACTATTTGTCGTTAATTCTTCCGTTAAGTGATGATGTAATAGACAGAGTATCACATCATCATGCTTTGCCATTGTCATGCCATTGAAGGTACTGACGTGGGGATGATGATGTGGCACTCCGTCTATCACATAATCACTCAATGGAAGACGACTAACCACAAATAGTAAAATGAAATTGAAATTTTTTTTTAAGTACTTGATTGAAAAAAATGAATGTTAGGTATTAATATGAAAACGACTTATATTCTAGATATGAAAAACTTAATTAAGTCAAAGAAAATTTAAACTTGATATATCACGTTACAATAAAGGATAATTTTGAAAAAAATATTTTTAATTGGTATTGACACAAAGTTATCTAATTTTCATGAAATTAATTTTTGTTTTACTTATAATTGATAACAGAGGAATAATTATTTTAAAAATAATTAATGGAGTAATAATAAGGTAGTAATAAAATAATGGAGTAATAGTAAGGTAGATTAATAAAATAATGGAGTAAAGTAAAATAAAAGGGTAGTGCTAAAATAAATAAATAAAGCTATTCCTAAGCTATCCTATTGAGTAATAATAAGTTAGTAATATAATAGTCTTTTTTAATAAAATGATAGAAAAAAATATTATTTTATAGTGATGATAATAAAAGATTGGTTTGTCTATTTTTTATTAAAATGTTTTATTAGTTTTCTTAATTTAATAATTTTATTTTTGTGCCACACAATTTATAAATAATATTATTATTTCTTATAAATTTAAAAATATTTTAACAATATGTTTTGTTTCATATATTTATAATGATAATATTATTTCTTATTTTCACATATTGTAGTGTTATTTAACAGTCATTTCTTGCTCTTGTTTTCTTTCACATTTTGACTTTGTTTTGCTATTATCTTCTTTTTTTCATGTTGTAATATTATATGTGGTTTACTATTTTTTTTTTTTATAATTTTTTACTTTTATATTACCTTTGTGAATTATAATAGCATTTTACACTTATTTTAATTTTAAATATTCTTTTTATTATTTTATTACTGTTTGTTATTATTGTAATGGTATATTCTTATTAGGCTTATGTTTGAGGTCCCTGATAAATGTTTGATTTTTGTTTTGAGGTCCGTAATAAGTTTTTTTGTTGCATGGGTATCCGAATGTATTAACACTTTTGTTTTGAGTCATTATCGTTAGTTAATTGATGATAATGTTTTCAAGTTTATTCAGGTTGCTGAAAAATATGCTTCACACCTGAGGATAGTATCATTGCAGGATTGATCACTTACGATTCAAATCTGGCAGTATTTTTGTTTATGTTCCTCATGGAACAATCATCAAGAAACAAAAATTGATCATGTGTGTGTGTGTGGGTGGGGGGGGGGGGGGATGGGGAGTTATTGTGAAATGAGTTGGTAATAGTGACGTTAAGAATTTTAAGAATTTGTTAATAGTTATTGATAATGAAGACATAGAAAACCTAATAAAAAAATTGGTTAGAATATATTTTCCGTTCTAATAAATATGAAAATATTTGAAATTCGTTCATACAAAATTTTTAGTATGTTTTTTGTGTTCGCAAAATTAAAAAATGTCATTTTTTGACCCAAACATAGATTTGATAAATTCAAACCTATGATGACGACTTTTATGACACCCTTTACCGCTTTTCTTTACAACTCAATATGAAACTTCTCAGCACAACTCAATATGAAACTTCTCAGCACAACTCAATATGAAACTTCTCAGCACAGAGAAATATTTACATTTACCAATTAACCAAGTTAAAACTTATCAATAATGTAGATGAATCTAGTGACGAGAATCACATGACGGTGAAGACCTTCCTGCAACAAAGAGATTATCATCCGTGCAAAGGAAGCAACATTGTTTTCTGACGAGAAGGAAGGCAATTCCGACCATGCCGACAAGGAGAAGCAGAGGTGCCATCAAATTTAAAGTCAGTGAGGGAGTCGATCTGGTCCATTCACATGGTGAGGGAGACGAAGGGGTTGCATCACGTGATGGTGACCTATGAGTGGCGATCGGAGAAGGGGAGGGGAAGGTGGTAGTTGTTGTTGGTGGAGGAGTCTTCAATGACGACCTAGGAATGTTAGAGTGTGGAATGTCCATTATAAAATAATGTACTAAAGAATAACCTAAATATTAAAAAAAAAGTTCAACATGAACCAATCTTTTAATTTGTGCACGCGTCATTAAATATACAGTGTGTTTCAAATCATAGAAAATTATTCCTGAAATGGACTTAAGAATGTAACATCGGTACAAGTTATAAAAGAATATTGTTAGCCCAAAAATAAATCTATATTACATGTTTTCATCTCTTTTTATTTTCATGTAAAAGGTAAAATTTTATATTTTTCACAGGAATGAAATCTTATTCTAGCTTATTATATTATTTTTAAAATGTATTTATTTTTAATTGAAACAAATTTAAAAATATTTCACAGAATGATAAATGATTAATCGTTATCAAACATTTTTTATGTGAATAATATTCTTAATATTAGTATTTATAAAAATATTATTTTCAAAAATATAATTTAGTCTATGAAATAAATGTCCATAATAATAATAATAATAATAATAATAATAATAATAATAATAATAATGTTCCGGTAAAAATTAAAATTTTCAATATGCCTTTTCGTATTAAATCTATATTTGTTTGTCAAATGTTATTATGTTAAATAAAATAAAAATAATTAAATGGAAAATCAAAAAAAAATTGAAAAGTTTAATTAAAGTTAGATATTGAGATTTAATTCATGTTTGACTTTAGAATCAATCAACACAAGTTATAGGTCCTGAAACATTAGTAGGAAAATAAATGTATTGTACAATTCAAAACAAATGTTTAGAAATTCTTTAAGAGTGTGTTTGGATGGAGAAATTTTAAATTCTGAGAAATTTTAAATTCTAAGAATTTCAAATACTTCAATTGAAATTCTTTTATTTTCAAAATTTTGTGTTTGGATAAAAAAATTAAAATTATGAGGATGAAAAAAAAGAGAAAATATGATTGGTGTGCTAGTTATACGTGTTCCTCTATGCTCACACCCGATCGATATTTTAGAAGCTAAGACGGTGTGTTCTTGAAGAAGACTGTAAGAAGAGAATTTCAATTTCTCACCGTTTAGAAGGAAATTGAAATTCTAGATTTTTAGTTGTTTAAAATTCTGTTTTAAAATTCCAAAATTTTAAATTCTTCATAAAAAGCATCAAAACAATGAATTCTAAATTACAGAAATTCAAATTCTCTTTTCCTTAGTTAAAATTCTCTATCCAAACACACTATAAAAGAAAATCACAAACCATAATGGAGTCAAGTACAACTAATCTTATTGCAATCTCAAGGGCTTTCATCTTGTTTATATGTTTGGTATATGTTTTTAATGAAATAATAATTATTTATAATTTGGTATAAAGTTTTAATATATGCCATAATAATAACAAAGTGAAGGTTATACAAAATAATAATCATGTAGAGTCAACATATTTGGTAAAAATGAAGTTAAAATGATCTTCAAAACATTTTTACACTCATTTTTAAAACCAAGAAAGAAGATTTTGTGGATTTGATTTTTAGTTTTAAAAAATAAACATTTTTCATATTTGACACTTTTTATTATCGTCGTTGCTATCACCACGACTACCAACATTGTTACCACTACCACCATCACCATCAACATTGTTATCACCCCCATTATCACATTCGTCATTGCCACCACCATCGTCACTGTCACCACCTCCATCTCTACCACCATCATTGCCACCGACAATAACATTACACCACCACCACCACCACCACCACCGTTGCAAACATTGTCACTATCACCACCACTACCAACAATACCACCTTCATCACCATCCCCACCACCAACGTCACCGCAACCCTAACCACCCCCACTTACTATCACTACCATCACCAATAATACCACCAACATTTCAATGACCACCATTGCTAATACCACTTCTATAACCGTTGCTACCACCAACACTAGCACAACCATTGGCTGCCACTAACACCATGCTGTCATTGCTAGTTTGCCACTACCATTGGCATTGCCACCATGACCAATGCCACCTCCGCCACCACTATTGTTGCCACTATTGCTACTCCTACTGCCACCACAACCACTATTGATATATCTACTGTCGCCGCCACTACAAACATCATTACCATCACCATTATTGTCATCATCACACAAACATTCTTAAACTAATTTGAATACAATATGAAACTTTCAAAATGAATTTATTTTAAATTAATCATACTAAAAACTGGTTTAAAATGTTTTTAAACTAAAACTAAATTCTAGTTGTTATTGTTAAAAAATTTAAAACTCAACTAAAAGCCACACCAAACAAAACTAAAATTTTGAAACTGGTTTATTTGAAGCCTTTCAATATAGATTGCCTTCGAATCACTCAAGAATACGTCCAAAAGTTAAAACAAAAACTCAAGTGAAAAAGAATCCCTTTATGGTAAAGTACCATTTCATCTCATGTACATAACTATGTTTTCTCAAAGCTATAAAAGTATACCAAGCAGGAACCTACCTATGTTTTCTCAAATTGTATAAAAGTAGCTATAAAAGTAACTAGCAAATAATTAGACGCTATTTGTCATAAAATACAAGATATACCAATTCTGATGTAGAATAAAATAATTTTTTTGGGGTAGAGGGATAATAATAGCACCTAATATCTGAATAGTTATTATGAGTAATTTCTTCCAAAAAAAAAAAGCATGTATGAGTAATTGATGTACAATTACAACCGCTGTAGTGTGTATAATGCACAAGCCATGCAAATCTGGGAAGATCAAGTTTCTTTGCTCAGTGCCCTCCTGGGTTCCTATTCCATGACAAATAAGAGGGATCTCCAAGTTGCCTAAAGAAAGAGAGCAATTATATTAGGAGCTAATAATATTCAAAATTGCCGTTGTGCATGGCTGTTGATGTATATGAATCATGGACAAACAATAAACTACTATACAATTTGAATGGATATAAGGTTGAATTTACTAGGAATATATAATTGAATAGAAACGACAAAACATGCATATGTACAACAAAAACTATGCCAAACTCATTATATTTTGGATTTTGCTATTTATATATACAAGTTTCTAGTAAGAAAATATTTCTTTACTAATTTCTAACCTAAATGAATGAAGTAATGCATAGTTTTATTTTTTTCCATACCCTAGTAGTTCGGGCAGCAAATAATACCATTTTCTATTTCTTTCTTCCATCTTAATATGCCAGAGAAGAAAACTCAAATCAATCAGTATTAAATATACAACTAATTTGCAATACACTTGACATTCAATTAACTCAAGAAATATGTAGCTTCTAATCATAATTGACTAATGGGATGCTAATCAATACTATTTTGCAAGTAAAACGTCAAGGAATGGAAGAACTTAAGTTCAATTAGTTAATGCGTGCAAAAAGTGAGTGTACTCAACACCATTTATGATCAAATAGCTAAGCAAAAAAATAGGAAAATTCATCAAGGTATGCCATGAACAGCCTGTATTTAAAAGGGACTTGCATGTAGAAAGCAGTAGGGGATCTTTTTACCTTGGCTTGACAAGATATACGATGGTAAAGGCCATTGACAAAAAGAAGCTCAGTCCTCCAACAGTGAGATAAGCAATGCCAAGGAAGTCATTCTTTCCACCGAGAAAGCTAGTAGTTGACAGAACAAGCTTCTTCTTGCCATTAAAACTGTATGTGTTGTAGTTATTATGCAAATTCACGTTTATGACATCGCCTTTCTCCAGATCCACCTCAATCTTTCCATACAACTTCCTAAAAGTTGGCAAAGCAGCAGTTCGCATCCAAACAATAAGATCCTCTTGCTCACTCAACTGTTCCATAAACATTCAAAAAGTGAGCAACTTATCTCATTGACACAAGCAAATATAGAATGCCTAGACAATCACAAGATGAAACATGAACAATGGAATATGTTGGAAATCATAAAAATGAAAGAAAAAGCAACGAGGAACATAAATGAATACAAAAAAATGGTTTCCAACTGATTGATCAATGTCAGGATTAGCCTCAGCACAAGTAACACAAATTACCGAATCGCACATGGTGCAGAATGGACTATTTACATGAAGTATATTTCAAGGGCTTTTAATTTAAAATAAGCAGTAAAATATTACAGAGGATAGCCATTTCACTGCACAACTCAAGATGCCTTTTTGTTCACTAGCTGATTCATCATTTGTTAATTCAAAGTCAGGAATGAATATAAAATCAAAGGTTTCAAAACTTGGAGCAGAAAACTCATTCATACCAAAAGGTGCCAAGAGTTACGGTATCATTCCCACTCTCTACTTTGATCATAACTGGAAATTCAACAACTGTATTACATTTGGACAAATGATATGCCAATTATTTTCTACTGCTACCATTTCAGTAAGGACTAAACTAGGAATTCTGTATACAGAAAAGGTAAAGGACAAAAAATTGATCCTCATGGCAATAAAAAGATACTAATGTTATTTCTCAATTATATATATATATATATATATATATATATATATATATATATATATATATATACTTTTACACTTTTGATATTAAGAAAATATATATTATTTTTCCTTCCAAAACTTTCCCTGCCTTTGGATTGATTAGCTTAGTTTCAGTTTCAGTTTCAGCCAGTTAAATGCAAGTCAAATAGAAATTTAACCATAGTTCCATTCCAAACTTTATCATACGCATGATAACTATACCGGTAATTTATGTTTATAAAATAGAAAAGTGGTTTAGAACTCAATTTTTAGTAAAAGAAAAAAAGGATCAAAATAATACAAAACCTATGTGCACAGTATGTATACCAATCATTAGGGTTCCTGAAGTAATTAAATAACAGCTAATAACAACAACATTAATAAATTATAATGAACCAAAAATTGCAAGCAAAAAAAGTGACTCAATGTAGACTGCAGCACATAGCAAAACAACCTCTATTTACTGTTCTGAACTCTATGAAGAAAGAGAATTAATATAGTTTATAGATGCTTATTTCAATCAAAGTATGAGTTCATGTAAAGACTTACTGGTATACTTTCATTGAGGCTACCACCGCCTATTATAGAACCATTCTGGAAATTTTTAGGAAAAACGTCACTTCCAAATTTGTGGTCCCTGTCACTCTTCCATGAGATGTCTTTCTTGTTCACTGTCAAATTCTTGCTGTTGCGTGAGAAGCTGTATGTATCATTGAACAAGCTCCAAGCTATAAGACCACAAGGTAAAATTGCCTTTCCATTTGCATTATTTTCAGGCTCACAACCACTTACGGAGTTTGCTTTTCCAGAATCCCTCAGCTGTTCATCGTTTCGGCTTTTAACATACCTAAATTACAAAAGATGAACATATTTATAACAATACAAACAATTATATAAAGTGAATTATATGCATTAGATTCCTCTATTGACCAACCAGGCTTCTAGACAGAATTATTGAAGGAACCAGTCAGTCGAAGACATTGAAGTGATAGACTACTTATACATATATATTTTTTAAAAAGGAAAACTGTTCAGAATATAAGATGAATGCATGAAAAGTAAAGTACATAACTTCAAATCACTGTCTCTTAAAACTTCATCCCATATTCCCATACAAATAGATCACTTTTATCTCTGATGCAATTCCCTAAACTTCTTAAAGTTAAAAACAGAACCATAGCTACAACTCCGAAAAGTTATATTTATAATTTATTAAAATATTTTGTCATTGTACATGAAAGCTTTTAAATGAACTTCATGTCAGTTGTCAACTAGTTATTTTTCTACTTTCATTGAAAAACTGTAGCAGACTAGCAGGAAAGCATGAAAGCTAAGCAAAAGTGCAGTTCAACTCAGCATTTGATAGCAACATGTAAAATTGCCCAAAAGAGAAGGGTTGTGTTAGATAGTTGGCAGCCAATAAAAATCATTGTTGAACAATAAATTTCTCAGAGCCCAATGGTGTTGATTGGTCGTTGCCGATACTTATCACTTGAGACCAATTTCCTCATGGCTGGTAAACATGAAATTCAAATCAATTGGATAAAAAGTTGCGTGATTCACGAGAAATAAAAGGAGTATATACCGGCGATGATTCTGGTAAAAGTTGTCAAGCTGGTAGTAAACATAGATAGGGGATTTCATACGCTTGTCCACCTATTATTCACAAGAGTAATGTTTAAGAAAACAAACTATTGTCAAAATTTGAAATCCATAATTCATCAATTATGGGAACAGAGTTAACAGAAAAAATAATGGTTAAGCATCAAAAAGAGAAATCAGTGTCAAGAAAACTTACAGTTAGCTGCCTGTTGCATTGCTTTTCTCCAGGAGTCTGAATGTATGCCACCTTGTCTGTCACATTTGACGGTATGCAGCGCAAGTCGTACCGATCGATAATTTCAACAACCTGATTGATAGATAGATAATAAACAAAAAATTAAGTCAGCACTATTTATAATATAAAGAACAGGTAACCAAAATTCGGAAAGTACAGCAGTCAAGCATACATCATGCGAAGCAATTAATGAAGCAACTCCAATGGGAATGAACACAATGGTGACAATCAAGAATGCTGAAATAACCTGCAGTGAAAGCAATACACCAATTTAAATAATGACTTCTAAAAATATGAAGAGAATCACTGACAACATATCCTAACAGGAAGATTTACCGCTCTTGGTGTGAGAATAGGTTTGCATGCTGGAAGTTCTTGTTGTGTAAACTTTGAGTCTGAAAGGCAAAGCAACGTCAAAAATTAGAAACAACAAGGGACACAAACACAATTGTTGATGAATCAAAACTTGCTGTCTAACTTCAGAAAAAAAGAAAAAAACAGAAAACCTCCGTACCTAGCTAACCAATAAATATCCATGTCAAAAGCATTTCCTTAACTCGAAAAAGCATAATAAAAACCAATCAAAGGTGGGTAGTATCTACTTTAAGTCTTTAACAAAGTCTTATTGCTGTGTAAACTAAATCTGAAAGCCTTTTTTTGTTTCAAAGTTAGAAACATCAAAGGAAACAAACACAATTGTTGCTGAATCAAAACATTCTGTCAAACTTAAAAGAAAAAACAAAAAAAAAAACTCCTCAACTAGCTCAATAATAAATAGCAATGCCAAAAGCATTTCCTTACACAACACCAACTAATAAAGAAAAACAAAGTCTAAATTCTTGAAATACAGCTTCAAAAAGGGTCTTAAAAGAAAAAGATCAACCCCCTTTAAGAAACAAACCTCAACAAAACCATTAACCCTTCCCAACCCAACATGCACTTACCAAAAGCAAAAATTCACGTGGCAAACACATGAAAATCACCAAAAACAAAAATGGAAAGCCAAAAACAAATGACAAGATAAGAGAATTATTACACTTGGGTCTCTTGCTTTGTCTCCTGGTAGCATTGGAATCATTGGATCCAGCACCCCCAGCGTTGGACGTAGACATGGCCAAAGAACCAATCCAATTCAATCAAAAACTAAACCTTTTCGGAAAACCTCCAATTCCCAGAAGAGAATTCAGACCAAAGAAGAACAAATCAACAAATGAAGATTGAAATTAGAGAGAGAGAGAGAGAGAAAAGGTGGATATAATCGTAGAAGAAGAGTGGGCGGGTTACCAGTTGGGTCGGTGGCTCTGGGAATTGACTTTTATTGTAGAAAGGAAAGAAGGAGGAGGGTTCAATTGGCGGGGGCGGCCGGTGACCCTTTCTCTCTTTCCCTCTTCAAAGAAAGAACAGAGAGAGAGAGTAGCAAAGACCAGTCAAACAAATGCAAATACAAATCACACGATTGAATTCAACTGCTTATGTTATGGGCTATGTCAAATTATTATTTTTTTCTTCTTCTGTTTTTTGTCTTTTATTCTCTAATTTTGGTTTTTCAAACGTTCCAGAATGCAGACAGCGGACCTGACTGAAAGTTCAATGCCATATCATATGAAAATTACAAATTGAGAAATGCTGCAAACACATTTTTATAATATATTTTTTTAATATATTATTTCTTATTAATTATAAGCAATTTTGTGAAAACTGATCTGAGATAGTGCGTCAGTCAATATATTAATGATCAAATGAGTCATTAATTAGTTTGATTTGATATAATATATTTTAAAATTTTTAATATATATATATATATATATATATATAATAATTTAATCCATTCTCCAAATTTATTATTATCATTAAACAGTGGCTACAAGAATGGATATGGTGAACTAATTAGTAAATTTATTGTGTTACTAATGTCATATTCAAGCCTCAACTATAATTGCTTTGTATAGCACCAACTACAATTGCGTCAACTACAAATAAAAATAATAAAATATTAAAAAATATTTTCAATTTACTTTGATTTTTTTTTAAAGACACTTATATCATTTATTCCTTCAAATAGACATCGACAATACATAGAGAATATGTCACAAAATCTTGAAGACTAGCGTAAAATTCCAAAGGCCCTGACTAATGAATGGGCAACTGGATTTGCTTCCCTTCTCTTCTAAGAAAAACACAACTTTGTAATCTGGTGTAGATTTTAACAAAGTGATAATCTCTCTATGCTCTGAGTTGTCTCATTGCCCTTTATTAATAGAATTTACTACTCTTTGACAGTCAACTTCAAGAAGCACTCTTTGATGACCCCGACTTTGCAACCTAGAAATGGCTCCAGCCAAGGCAATGGCTTCCCCCCTCACGCACCAGGGGATTGAAATTTTGAGCTTTGGTTCGGGCTTCCACAAAACTGTTAGAATTTATGTCTCATGTGAGAGACATGTGACTTATGTAGGGACTAATAAGTAAATAATTAATGATTAAGGACTAAATTGTAATTGGGCTTAATAGGAGAAGTTTCTAGGGTTAACTGCTACTTGATGAGAGTAGTGGTTATAAAAGGGGGTTAATACCCACTAACGTGAAATAAGGTCCCCTTCCTGACCAGAAAAGTGTTCTCTCTCATTCATAGTCATCACGAATGGAGAGAGGCAGAAAAGAAAGGCTAAAGGAAGTGAAATCTTATTTCTCTCATTTTCCAAGGAGATCAAAGTGCACCGGAGAGAAGTTCCTATGGAGAAAGGTACACAAAACATTATCTATTGTTTATTGATTATTTGTGAGAATCATAGGTTTCAAAATCCTGTTGTTTCCTATAATTGATAGTCTAGGAAACCCCTTAAGAATTTTTACATGGGTATAAATTTATGATTCTCCAAGAATGATTTAATTTCTCTTAATTATACATGAACCCTGATTATGAAATTTAGGGATAATTTAATTTCTTTCAATTATGTATGAACCCTAATTATGAAATTTAGGGATAATTCAATTTCTCTCAATTATGCATAAATCCTAATTATGAAATTTAGGAATTTTATTTTCTGCTGCATGTATTTTTTTATTGGCAATATTTTTATTATTGTTGAATACCAATTTTTGGAGAAAGATTATTTGAAAACTTATGATTATGGGAGAGAAAGTTGCACGGCATGTATATATTAAATTTGGAGAAAGTTTTTACTTCTAATGGTGAAAGAAAGGAAGCGTGCCTAAACGTAAATATTCAATTTCAATTTTGAAAAGCTGCCCAGGTAAGTTTGTAGGAAGAATATGAAATTTTGGAAATTGTTATTTGCAACCTTATGTTTGTTATTTCCAATCCCACTTGATCTTTTTTTTTCCAAAAAATTATTGTTGAGCGTGATTAAAGAATTGAAAATTTATGTTCTGTAATTAAATTAATGTGAATGTTTTGCAATTATTGGTAGCAGTAAATATATGTATATGCTACATATTTGCTTGAACGTGTTAGAATGTAAAAACACAAATAAATGCAAATATTATTTTATGGTCTGGAATGAAATTAATAGAATGGCTATGAATTGTTAATAGTAATAAGTATGTCTAGGCCATACATATTTGGTTGTAATTAAATGTATGTTGAATTTGTTAGTCACCAAAGTGGCCAAATTTGTAAGGTTATTTAATTCTAAATTAATGATTATTTCAATTATACTTGGTTGGAATTAAATGTATGTTGAATTTGTTAGTCACCAAAGTGGCCAAATTTGTAAGGTTATTTAATTCCAAATTAATGATTATTTCAATTATACTTGGTTGGAATTAAATGTATGTTGAATTTGTTAGTCGCCAAAGTGGCCAAATTTGTAAGGTTATTTAATTCCAAATTAATGATTATTTCAATTATACTTGGTTGGAATTAAATGTATGTTGAATTTGTTAGTCACCAAAGTGGCCAAATTTGTAAGGTTATTTAATTCCAAAATTAATGATTATTTTGATTACTCATAGAATAATGGATGCTAAATTATATGGTTATTGATTTATGGGTAATTGAAATTCATTGTTATAAGGCATTTATGAATCGCCCAAATGTTGATTAGTTGTTCTTATAATTAATGAATATAATTGTAGGCGATTTGTATGTATCATTAGTTTTATTTATATGTCCAAAGGAAATAGATACTACTAATTGGTGCATATTTAATTGCCAAATAATATTAAAATTTTATTAGCATCATTATGTTTGTATGTTGTGTGTTGATGTATCACCCAAAGGAGAACATCAATATACATTGACTGTTATCTGAATGAATCATATGTATGACATGTATTTTATGTCTCAAAACACTTATGTGAATTTTATTATGTAATACATGTTTTGAATCCATTGGATTCTTATGTATCATCTGAGCCAATTTTAATGGGCATAACTTCTCTGACTGAAATGAGCAAGTCCAATTTCACCTCGGTGTTTTGGATCATGATCTTGCTATGTTGGAAGAGAAGTTTGTTACTATTATTGATGTTAGTAGCAATGAAGAGAAAGTTCATTATAAAACTTGGGAAAGATCTAACAGACTCAACCTAATGTTGATGAGAATGACTGTTGCAGACAGTATTAAGACAACTTTCTCTAAAAAGTTTATGTGATTAGTGGGAGAGCGCTCTCAAACAGCTGATAAGTCTGTTGCTGGGACATTAATGAGTACATTGACCACCATGAAGTTTGATGGTTCACGTACTATGTATGAACATGTCATTGAGATGACAAACATTGCAGCAAGACTTAAGACCTTGGGAATATAATGGCTGTGAATGAGAACTTTCTTGTTCAGTTTATTCTAAACTCATTATCGTCTGAGTTTGGCCTGCTCTAAATGAACTATAATACCATGAAAGATAAATGGAATGTGCATGAATTGCACAATATGTTAGTTCAGGAAGAAACGAGGCTTAAGAATCAAGGAAGTCACTTAGTCCATTATGTTAGCCACCAAGGGAATCAAGGAGCTTGAAAAGAAATTTATGAAGAAGCATGATAAAGGCAA
Source organism: Glycine max (assembly GCF_000004515.6). Classification (NCBI taxonomy): domain Eukaryota; kingdom Viridiplantae; phylum Streptophyta; class Magnoliopsida; order Fabales; family Fabaceae; genus Glycine; species Glycine max. Next base: position 34,041,084 of record NC_038251.2, read on the forward strand.
ATGGTCATTAAAGAACAATGACGAGTCTTTGCAAATCTAGAAGAAAGGTATTAAAGGACAATAATTGTCAATTTTGTGAAATTAAGATATTTCAAAAAAAAAAAAGGATTGCCTAAAGTGTAAGTCTTGATTTGAAAAGAATGGTGAGCTTAATGCTCATGTATGTTTTGAATCAAACTTAACTGTAGTTTTCCATGATACATGATGGATTAATTCTGGATGTATGACTCATGTTTCTAACATTATGTAGAGATTCCTTACCATGCAAACCATAAGCCCAAATGAGAAGTTTGCTTTTCATGGGGAATGGAGTGAAAGCTCCAGTGGAAACAGTTGAGACTTGTTGTTTAAAACTCGACACTAGACTTCGTTTAGATTTATTGGAAACTCCTTATGTACCTAGTTTATCTAGGAATTTAGTTTCGTTATCTAAACTTGATGTTACTGCATACTCTTTTAATTTTGGTAATGGATGTTTCAATTTATTTAAGCATAATCATCTCATTGGTAATGATATTCTTGTGATGGTTTATATAAATTGGAAATAGTCAGTTTGTATGCTGAAACTGTTTTAACTCTGCATCATAATGTTGGCACTAAATGTAGTTTAGTGAATGAATGATCTACTTTCTTATGGCATAAACGTTTAGGTCACATTTCTAGAGAAAGGATGGAAAGATTAATAAAGAATGAAATTCTTCCTTATCTAGATTTTACGGATCTAAATATTTGTGTGGGTTGTATTAAGGGAAAACAAGCAAAACATACAAAGAAAGGAGCTACAAGAAGCACTCAGCTTCTTGAAATTGTGCATACTGATATTTGTGAACCTTTTGATGTTAGTTCTTTCGGAAAGGAATGATACTTTATCACCATTATTGATAATTATTCACATTATGGTTATGTCTACTTATTGCCTGAGATTTCTCAAGCAATGAATGTCTTAGAAATTTACTAGAATGAAGTAAAAAGGCAATTAGACAGAAATGTGAAAATTATTAGATATGATAGAGGTGGTGAGTATTACGGAAGATACGATGAAACTGAGCAACACCTAGGTCCATTTGCTAAGATTCTTCAGAAACGTGACATTTGTGTACAATACACAATGTCCGATACATCACAACAAAATGATCTATCAGAAAGGCACAATAGAACTTTAATGGATGTGATTAGGAGTATGTTAATCAATTTGACTTTACCCGTATCTTTGTGGATGTACTCCTTGAAAACTGCCATGTATTTGTTGAATAGGGTTCCTAGTAAGGCAGTTTCAAAGACACCTTTTGAACTGTGGACAAATAGGATACCTAGTATAAGACACCTGCATGTTTGGGGTTGCCAGACAGAAATAAGGATTTATAATCCGCAAGAAAGAAAATTGGATGTAAGAACAATCATTGGATATTTTATTGGTTATCCAGAAAAGTTAAAAGGGTATATGTTTTATTGTTCTAATCATAGTATGAGAATTGTCAAAAATGGAAATGCAAGGTTAATTGGAAATGATGAAATCAGTGGGAGTACAGTTCCACGAGAAATGGAAATTAAAGAAGTTAGAGTGTAAGTCCTTTTAGCTTATGCCTCTAACAGTAAGGTGATTGCTCCTTCAGTTATTGCTGCAAAATTAATGAAGAGGAGCAACACAATAATGAACCCATGATGCATAATGAACCTATTATGGAAGAACCACAAGAAGTAGCATTAAGGAGGTCTCAAAGAGAAAGAAGACCAGCTATTTCGAGTGACTATGTGGTGTACTTACATGAAACAGAAACAAACTTAAGCATTAATGATAATGATCCAGTTTCGTTTTCACAAGCTATAAGTTGTGATAATTCTGAGAAGTGGTTAAATGCCATGAAAGAAGAGATAAATTCCATGGAACATAATGGTGTTTAGGACCTTGTAGAATTACCAAAGGGTTGTAAGAGAGTTGGTTGTAAGTGGGTCTTCAAGACTAAACGTGACTCTCATGACAACCTTGAACGTTACAAGGCTAGACTTGTTGCTAAGGAATTTACTCAGAAAGATGACATTGATTATGAAGAGACATTTTACTGGTCTCACGAAAGGATTCCTTCAGGATTATCATGACATTAGTAGCCCATTATGACTTGGAGCTACATCAAATAGATGTGAAAATCGTCTTTCTGAATGGAGATTTAGAAGAGAATGTTTGTATGGACCAACCAATGGGGTTCTCAGTTGAAGGAAATGAACACATGGTGTGCATACTAAAGAAATCAATATACAGTCTTAAAGCAAGCTTCTCGCCAATGGTATTTGAGGTTTAAAGATACCATTATTTCCTTTAGATTTAAGGAAAATATTGTTTATCGGTGTATGTATATGAAGGTCAGTGGGAGTAAGGTTATTTTCTAATTCTGTATATTGATGATATCTTGCTTGCAGCTAACGATCTTGGTCTTCTTCATGAGACTAAGAAATTTCTCTCTATAAACTTTGAAGTGAAAGATATGGGTGAGGTAAGCTATGTGATAGGGATAGAAATATTCCATAATAGATCACAAGGATTGTTAGGCTTATCTCAGAAAGTATATATATCGATAAAGTGCTAGAGAGATTCAAGATGGAAAGGTGTTTAACATCGCCTATTCTAATTTAGAAATGAGACAGAGTTAGTCTCGCACAATGTCCTAGAAATGATATGGAACGAAAACAAATGAAAGTAATTTTGTATGCATCAGTTGTTGTTGCATCTGAGAGCTGAATTTGTAGTATGTTTTGAGGCTACAATTCAGGCTAATTGGCTACGAAACTTTATTTCAGGGCTTGGAATTGTCGATAGTATTGCTAGGCCGCTGAAAATTTATTGTGATAACTCCGCAACAATATTTTTTTGTAAGAACGACAAGTACTCTAAGGGTGCTAAGCATATGAAATTGAGGTACTTTGTCGTGAAGGAAGAAGTTCAGAAACAAAGAGTGTCAATAGAACATATTAGCACAAACCTTATGATAGTTGACCCTTTGAATAAGGGATTATTGCCCAAGACATTATAGAACATGTTGAAAGTATGGGCATTATTGTTATTGATGATCATTAAGTGTAATTTACCTTATGCAATTTTGCTGACACTCTGAGCTCAATTATGATATGTTTCTGATTACCTGTTCTCTATGTTTGCATGCATGTTTGTGTTAGAGTAATGTTAACAGGTTTTGTCTTGAATGAAGACATTATGTTGGACCAATTATGTACTCCTAACTAATGATCATATTAAGGAGAAGACTAATTTGTAGTACATGGAAGGGACTATGTCGATTAGATGATGTACAACCGCCATGACTCGAATTGGTTCCTATTCTTAATCATGAAATTATGATGTACCCAATGTGTAGAACAATTTAGTCAATTTTTAATGCGCATTATGTTAGTTAATCTATTTATTTATTTAGTCCATAATGTTTATTAATGTCACATGAGCCAAGTGGGAGAATGTTAGAATTTATGTCTCATGTGAGAGGCATGTGACTTATGTAGGGACTAATAAGTAAATAATTAATGATTAAGGACTAAATTGTAATTGGGCTTAATAGGAGAAGTTTCTAGGGTTAACTACTACTTGATGAGAGTAGTGGTTATAAAAGGGGGTTAATACCCACTAACGTGAAATAAGGTCCCCTTCCTGACCAGAAAAGTGTTCTCTCTCACTCATAGCCATCACGAACGGAGAGAGGCAGAAAAGAAAGGCCAAAGGAAGTGAAATCTTATTTCTCTCATTTTCCAAGGAGATCAAAGTGCATCGGAGAGAAGTTCCTATGGAGAAAGGTACACAAAACATTATCTATTGTTTATTGATTATTTGTGAGAATCATAGGTTTCAAAATCCTGTTGTTTCCTATAATTGATAGTCTAGGAAACCCCTTAAGAATTTTTACAAAAACACCCTCCTCGTTATGTACACATAAGGCCATACCCATAGCATCTTCTTCCTCAAAAAAAGCGGCATCTACATTACATTTCAGGAAGTCATTTTGCGGTGGAGTCCAAGAGCTACCACCAGCTCTCTATCTCTTTGAACATCCAAACTCTTCTCCATAGCTTGTGCACCACTCCATTGGGTAAGCACTTTCGTTGCCTGGAAAACCACTTGGTCGACTGCAACAATTTGTTTTCCCATAAGTCTATGTTTCTTGCCTTCCACATACTCCCTAACACAAGCCTCCATCTCCTTAACACTTAGGGATTGAAAGCACGAAGAAAAAAACTCAGCAAAGTTTTCTACCTGAATAGATATAGCCTCCATGGCCTGCCAGAGGTGTGTCTTCTGCCAGCATTGTTGTGCCCTATCATAATTGATAAAGTTATGCCAACAGTTTTCAAGGTTTGATTCACAGACCAGACACAAAAGTTGGGCACTTGATGCCACATTGTTGGAGCCTAAGCCTGGTAGGCAAGCAATTCCTGCAAGCCCTCCACATGAAACTGTAAAAATTCTTAAGGGGTTTTCTTAGACTATCAATTATAGAAAACCAACAGGATCTTGAAACCTATGATTCTCACAAACAATAGATAAACATATAATGCGTACCTTTCTTCATAGGAAGGTTTGTACCTTTCTCTATAGGAAGACTTTTCTCCGATGCACTTTGATCTCCTTGGAAAATGAGAGAAATAAGATTTCACTTCCTTTGGCCTTTCTTTTCTGCCTCTCTCCGTTCGTGATGGCTATGAGTGAGAGAGAACACTTTTCTGGTCAGGAAGGGGACCTTATTTCACGTTAGTGGGTATTAACCCCCTTTTATAACCACTACTCTCATCAAGTAGCAGTTAACCCTAGAAACTTCTCCTATTAAGCCCAATTACAATTTAGTCCTTAATAATTAATTATTTACTTATTAGTCCCTACATAAGTCACATGCCTCTCACATGAGACATAAATTCTAACATTCTCCCACTTGGCTCATGTGACATTAATAAACATTATGGACTAAATAAATAAATAGATTAACTAACATAATGCGCATTAAAAATTGACTAAATTGTTCTACACATTGGGTACATCATAATTTCATGATTAAGAATAGGAACCAATTCGACTCATGGCGGTTGTACATCATCTAATCGACATAGTCCCTTCCATGTACTACAAATTAGTCTTCTCCTTAATATGACCATTAGTTAGGAGTACATAATTGGTCCAACATAATGTCTTCATTCAAGACAAAACCTGTTAACATTACTCTAACACAAACATGCATGCAAACAAAGACAACAGGTAATAAAAAATATATCATAATTGAGCTCAGAGTGTCACTAAAATGCATAAGATAAATTACACTTAATGATCATCAATAACAATAATGCCCATACTTTCAACATGTTCTATAATGTCTTGGGCGGTAATCTTTTATTCAAAGGGTCATCTATCATAAGGTTTGTGCTAATATATTCTATCGACACTCTTTGTTTCTGAACTTCTTCCTTCACGACAAAGTACTTCAATTTCATATGCTTAGCACCCTTAGGCACTTGTCGTTCTTACAAAAATATTGTTGCAGAATTATCACAATACATTTTCAGCGGCCTAGCAATATTGTCGACAATTCCAAGCCCTAAAATAAAGTTCCACAGCCAATGAGCCTGAATTGTAGCCTCAAAACATGCTACAAATTCAGCTTTCAGATGCAACAACAACTGATGCATACAAAATAGCTTTCATTTGTTTTCGTTCCATATCATTTCTAGGACATTGTGCGAGACTAAATTTGTCTCCCTTCTAAATTAGAATAGGTGATGTTAAACACCTTTCCATATTGAATTTCTCTAGTATTTTATTGCTATATGCTTTCTGAGGTAAGCCTAACAATCCTTGTGATCTATTTCGGAATATTTCTCTCTATCACATGGCTTACCTCACCCATATCTTTCACTTCAAAGTTACTAGAGAGAAATTTCTTAGTCTCATGAAGAAGACCAAGATCATTAGTTGCAAGCAAGATATCATCAATATACAGAATTAGAAAAATAACCTTACTCCCACTGACCTTCAGATACATATGTCGATCAACAGTATTTTCCTTAAATCCAAAGGAAACAATGGTATCATTAAACCTCAAATACCATTGGTGGGAAGTTTGCTTTAAGACTGTATATTGATTTCTTTAGTTTGCACACCATGTGTTCCTTTCCCTCAACTGAAAATACCATTGGTTGGTCCATATAAATATTCTCTTCTAAATCTCCATTAAGAAAGGCGGTTTTCACATCCATCTGATGTAGCTCCAAGTCATAATGGGCTACTAATGCCATGATAACCCTGAAGGAATCTTTTCGTGAGACCGATTGAAATGTCTCTTTATAATCAATGTCATCTTTCTAAGTAAATCCCTTAGCAAAAAGTCTAGCCTTGTAACGTTCAAGGTTGCCATGAGAGTCACGTTTAGTCTTGAAGACCCACTTATAACCAACTCTCTTACAACCCTTTGGTAATTCTACAAGGTCCCAAACACCATTATGTTTCATGGAATTTATCTCTTCTTTCATGGAATTTAACCACTTCTCAGAATTATCACAACTTACAGCTTGCGAAAATGAAACTGGATCATTATCATTAATGCTTAAGTCTGTTTTTGTTTGATGTAGGTATATCACATAGTCATTCGAAATAGCTGGTCTCCTTTTCTCTTTGAGACCTCCTTAATGTTACTTCCTGCGGTTCTTCCATAATAGGTTCATTATGCATTATGGGTTCATTATTGTGTTGCTCCTCTTCATTAATTTTGTAACAACAACTAAAAGAAGCAATCACCTTACTACTAGAGGCACAAGCTAAAAGGACTTGCATTCTAACTTCTTTAATTTCCACTTCTCGTGGAACTGTACTCCCACTTATTTCACCATTTTCAATGAACCTTGCATTTCCAGTTTTGACAATTCTCATACTATGATTAGAACAATAAAACATATACCCCTTTGACTTTTTTTGGATAACCAATTGTCATACCCTAATTTCGTCCGGGGATTATTATTTGATGATATACAACCTTTGATTGACCGCTTCGAGATACTTGGCACCCGTTGTTGCACAATATGTGAAGTCCCGAGACGTGCCGAAAATCAAAAGGAAGCAGGCTTACGCGATTCGTGAAAGTTCCGTAATGTGACAGAAATCGAAGGGAGGTGTTTTTCGCAATCCGTGAGTTTTCGTAACTTTTTCGAAAGCTAAAAAACAGTAAATACATAATTCGTAAGGATTCGTAACCTTGCGGAAGGAAAATAAGTATCGTTATGAAATTCGTAAAGTTTTGTAACGTTACGGAAAAAGAATTACCAAAAAAAGTAAAGGGGGGTACATTTAGTAAAAATGGGGGTACAAATAGCAATCAGGCCCACTTGGGCCTTCCAGATTCTTCCTCCAGAAGGCTGTTGCTTCTGGAGGAAGCAACCTTGCTCGCCTGGGCGAGCTTTGCTTGCCTGGGCGAGCTTTGCTTGCCTGGGCGAGCTGGGTGGCAAGCTCCTCCTCTATTTTGCTATAAATAGGGGGAGGAGTGAAGGGAGAAGGGGTTTAGCCTTCTTGACACTTCTTATTCTCTCGAAATTGCTGAAGAAAATTGTTTCCGTGAAGAAAATCCAAGCCGAGGCGCTTCCGTAACGTTTCCGTAACGTTTCCGTAACATTTCCGTGAGTAATTACGCGAAGATTTTCAACCATTCTTCAACATTCATCGTTCGTTCTTCGTTTTCTTCAGTCTTCAACGGGTAAGTACCTCAAACCGAGCTTTTCAATTCATTCTATGTACCCGTGGTGGTCCACATTTTGTTTCATGTATTTTTATTCTTGTTTTCATTTACTTTCCGTACCCCCTTTGACGTGCTTCAGTCATTTATTTAAGTCGTTTCTCGCCTAATCTAGAAATAAAATGAATTTCCACCGATCATTTGAATTGTATCATCCGTTAATTTCGGTTAAAATGAATTCCGACCGTTCGGTCATGCCGTAACCACGTTGGAAATCAAAAAGAGGTAAAATAATAATATAATAATCAAAAATACCCTTTTAGTAAAATAAAGCGAAAAATCAATCGGACGTTTTCTCTTTGGGACTTCTCATTCTTAATTGAATTGACTAATAACTAAAGTGAAACTAAGGCTAAAATCAACTCGCCTAGTCAAGCTCGTCCACAAAAATAGGGTTTTGAAAATTTATCATTTCGGTTTCTTACCAAGTAAAAGGGATCATTTTTAAGGTCCAACGCCTTGAAATGATCACCTTTCAAGTAAAAAGAATCGCTTGATTCACGCTTAAGAAAGAACTACGTAGGTCTGATTTCCTCTCCAAAGGAGGGTACGTAGGAGCAAAAGCCCTGCTTTTGTCGACCTCAAAAAGTAAAAAGAAATAAAAGTTAAGGTAACACAATTTCCACAATTCTAAAAAATAGGCTGTTGTCTTTCGAGACAAACGTAAGAGGTGCTAATACCTTCCTCAAACGTAAATACAACTCTCGAACTTAGAATTTTCGTTTTGACCGGTTTCCTTCGGTTTTCCTGACGTTTTCCACAAATAAACGTTGGTGGCGACTCCGCGCATCTTTCCTCCTTTGGAAAGCGCACCCGTGAGCCTCGCCTTCGCTCGCCTGCGAAAGGGCACGTTGCGACAGTTGGCGACTCCACTGGGGATCTTTTTGTGAGTTAGGCCTATTCTAAAGGAATTGTGGAATTATGAAACCTTGTGTGTGCATTTATTGAACTGTGTAAAATGTAAATAACTGTTGTCTATTTCGCATTCTTTACACTGCATTCTAAGCACCCACGAGTTTGAGTAAAAAAGGGGCCCTATACCCGGGTTCATGGGAATTTAAGGAGTGGAGGTGAATCTATCATCATGCTAGGTCTCCGACTTACTTGATAATAGTGAAACCTCGTCTAGAGCTTTCTCTCTTTATAATGTGTTGTCGCTGGTATTCCATACCGCCACAATATTATTATCTTGAGTGATGATACCTCTAGAAAACGGCCGTGTGAGTTATGAGTTGTTGGGGAGTAGTTATTAGAGACCCCTAGATATTGTCCTATAGGTTCCCAAATAGGGGCAAAGAGCAAACACGCTCCGTGCCATTCGTTCTCATGCATTTTTTGGTAAATAGCACCAGTTTATAGTTTTGCTAGTGATGTTTGGTTTCTTTAGGGTAATACGTGACCTTTTTAATACTACGTTGAGGCGCCATCATGCCCAAAACGTAGCATTAAAATTGGATCCCTGCGGTCTCATATGTGTGAATTACCCCTTTGTGTTGTTTTCTTTCCGTTTCATGCATACGCATTGCATCATTCATGTCGGAGTCTTGATCCACCCCTTTTTTAGGTAAATGATGGGGACAAATCAAAATGGCAAAAGGTTTTATCAAGTCAAGGTTAAAAGTCTAGATGTCACCAGCCTCAAGGAATTGGGACAATTGATGGGACCTATCCAAAGGAAAGCTTTCCGCAAAGTATACGGGAAGATTCTAGATTTGGCCGCAGCGGAGGTATTTACGGGAGCTGTCGTATCCCTCACCCAATACTATGACCAGCCGTTGAGGTGCTTCACATTTGGGGACTTCCAAATGGTACCGACTATTGAAGAGTTTGAGGAAATACTAGGATGCCCTCTTGGGGGAAGAAAACCGTATCTTTTCTCCGGGTTTCTTCCCTCCTTGAGCAAGATTGCAGCTGTGGTCGGGGATTCGGCAAAAGAGTTGGATCGCATGAAGCAAACTCGCAACGGCGTAGTAGGCCTGCCAAGGAAATATTTGGAAGGCAAGGCAAGGGATATGGCGAGCCAAGAGAAGTGGGGCTCGTTTGCGGATATACTAGCTTTGTTGATTTTTGGGGTTGTCCTCTTTCCAAACGTGGACGGTTTGGTGGACTTAGCCGCCATTGACGCTTTCCTCGCATATCACCATAGCAAGGAGAGTCCAGTGGTGGCTATCTTGGCAGATTTGTTTGATACCTTTGACCGGAGATGTGAGAAAAATAGTGCACGGATTGTCTGTTGTTTACCTGCTCTCTGTGTGTGGTTGGTTTCACACCTATTCCAACAAGACACAAGACACCCGTGTCCGCTTCAAAGCTATCGCTCATGCGCCGAAAAAGGAAGAGTCGATTGGGACCAACATTTGGCTGGAATAGGAGGCAACGCAATCAATTGGTTTCCTCGTTGGAAGGAAGGCAAGGAAGGAGTTCTCTTCTCGTGTGGGGACTACCCTAATGTTCCATTGATAGGGACTAGGGGTTGTATTAATTATAATCCCGCACTCGCCATAAGACAGCTAGGGTACCCCATGAGGGGAGCGCCAATCGAAGAAAGTCTCTTGCCTTTCCTTGTGAGGGATCTAGGCGCGCAAAGTCTCAAGGTGATACAAAGAGTCCACAAGGCGTGGAGAAGTCCGTTGAGGAAAGACAAGGAGCTTAGAGGTATCCGAAATGGCGTCATCGGTGGTTATCATGGATGGCTAAGAGTTCACACGCGAGGGTTAGATTGGCTCTCCGAATTGAAAGTTATCAATGAGCAGAACTTCGAAGCTCCGGAGGAAGATGAAGAAGTCCAAGCTCTAAAATTAGAGCTAGGGAAGGCGAGACTCGCCAAGGAGAAGTTCAAATCAGCCGCTACACACATCCGGAAAGAGTGCACCGAATTACAAGAGGAAAACGCGGCCACTGCAAGAGCCCTTGAACAAGAAACTAAAAGGGCCCGCAAGGAGGAATACGGCCGAGAGAAATTCTGAAGAGCATTGTGGGGTAGCAACAATGAGCTCAAGCTCCGAAGAGAGGAAAGATACCGGTCACGGGTGCATGGCATGATCTTAAAAGAAGAGTTAGCTGCGTGCGCAAGATCCAAGAGGAGTTTGGCTCAACACTTGGAAGCCACGGAGCAAAGCATGCTAGCTATCATAGGGCAATACAAGGAAGAGTTGAACCAGTCTGTGGCCCATGAACAAAAGCTAGTGGAGGATTTTGCACAAGTGTACGCCGAAAAAGAAGCAAGAGGGAGGGTGATTGATGCATTGCATCAAGAAGCGACTATGTGGATGGATAGGTTCGCCTTGACCTTGAATGGAAGTCAAGACCTCCCGCGTCTATTAGCCAAAGCAAAAGCCATGGCCGAAGTGTGTACGGCCCCCGAGGAGATTCATGGGCTAATCAATTACTGTCAACACATAATAGATTTGATGGCCCACATAATTAGAAACCGTTAGGTTCTCTTGTAAAACCTTTGTATAATCTTGGCTAGATGAAAGCTTTGTTCTTTTTATAAAATGAGAAGTTCTGAACTCATCACGTTATCTAAAAAAACCTTGGGGTGGATCCAAGTGCTCCGATCATTCATTTGCATATTCATGTTTTGGTGGCATACTCACCGTTGTTTATTTCTTTAGGAATTTCATCATAACTAAGAAAACACCAAGGCACCCCTATAACACTCGATCCAGAAAAATGGATAATGAAGAGGGCGTGCAAGAACAGATGAAGGCCGATCTATCGGCTTTAAAAGATCAAATGGCTTCCATCTCGGAGGTCATGTTAAAACTCCAGAAAACTATAGAGGATAAAGCCACGGCAACCGCCTCCAGTACAGTTAGGGAAGCGGAGCCGGTGCTGCAGCCCGCCTTAAATCTGGGTCGAGACAGAAACATGGCAGTGTTTGGTCGAAGGTATAGCCCGCAAGCTTATCCTTATGGCTTGCCTCCGGACTTCACTCCCCGTGCCACCCCGGAAGATTTAAGCCAAGCCCCTACGTTCGAGGGGCAGCTCCCACCTTATGACGACTATCCCGGGCAAGACGATGAGGAAGGAGATACCCATCTCGGTCCCCTGCTCCACCTCAGAGATCCGTCCCCCCATGAACTACCCCAACCAAACATAGTCCGCCATATCCCGACTTCACCCACACCCGTAAAAGAATCTGTTCCCTTCGTGGAAGATAAGGGAAAGATTGAGGCGCTTGAAGAGAGGTTGAGAGCAGTCGAGGGCCTCGGCAATTACCCATTCTCGGATCTAGCGGACTTATGTCTCGTACCCAATATTGTCATTCCTCCCAAGTTCAAAGTACCGGACTTTGATAAGTACAAAGGGACGACATGTCCGAAAGGGCATCTTCGAATGTATTGCCGAAAAATGGGGGCGTATTATGCGGACGAAAAGTTGTTGGTCCATTTCTTTCAAGACAACTTGGCCGGAGCAGCTGTAGCATGGTATACCAATCTGGAAGCTTCCCAGATTCGATCATGGAAGGACTTGGCAACTGCCTTCATTAGGCAGTACCAGTACAATACGGATATGGCTCCCGATCGAAACCAGCTTCAGAGTATGACTAAGCGAGAACATGAGTCCATTAAGGAATATGCCCAAAGATGGAGAGATCTCGCAGCCCAAGTCGTACCGCCCATGACGGAAAGGGAGATGATCACAATTATGGTAGATACGTTACCCACGTTCTACTATGAAAAGCTGATAGACTACATGCCAGCTAACTTTGCGGATCTCGTCTTCACCGGAGAAAGGATTGAATCCGGACTATGAAAAGGCAAGTTCGAATATGCTTCCAATGTGGCCCCCAACAACAACAGAAAAGCCCCAGTAGTGGGCGCGAGGAAAAGGGAAGGAGACGCCCACGCGGTCACCACCGCCCCGACGTGGATGAAAGCACCCCAAAATATCCAAAGCTCATACCAGCCCAATCCCCCAAATTTTTCAATCCGAGCCGGGAATTTCCCCCCGACTCAAGTAAAAGGACCGCCCGCGGCAGAGAGAACGCCAGCCCAATGCACAGCTCCAGCCACGCCTCGGCCAGTCAACAATACAGCCCCCGGCACGAGCTATAAAAATGCACAGAGCCCACTCCCGGAAGATAACTTCTCTCCTATTCCCATGGTATACTCTAAATTATGGCCTTCATTATTGGAGAATCATTTGGTGGTAGCCATACCCGGGAGGGTCTTCCAACCACCCTACCCGAAGTGGTATGACCCAGGTGCCAAATGTGAGTACCATAGTGGAGCTCCCGGACACAACCTTGACTCCTGCCGCCCGTTCAAGTATAAAGTGCAGCACCTAATCAGTGTCGGCTGGCTATCGTTTCAAGAGGAAGGCCCAAATGTTAAAACTAACCCGCTAGCTAGTCATGGAAAAGCTAGCGTAAACGCCATCCAAGAAGATGGGCCATCGCGGGCAAGGAGATTAGGAGAGGTGGCTACTTCCAGACGTTTTATCTACCAATCGCTGCAAGCGGCATGTATGGTTTCCCGTGGCGGGGCCGAAGGGGACAAATGTTTGTTTCACCTCGGGGAGTCGCACGACATGGAAACCTGTCCCGCGGTAGAAGAATTGCTTCAGCGGTTCATAGATTGCGGGCAGCTTGAAGTGTCCATAGGAGGGAGGGAAGAACCACAAATTTGCATGCAGTCAGAAGAGAAGAAGGTTCCTCTAACCCCCAAGGCCCTAGTGATATGTTTTACTAGGAAAGGGACCGGCTCCACACCCATATACCCCCGGACGGCGCCCAAGCCAACGCCATTTGCATATCGAAGTAATAAGGCTGTTCCGTGGAAGTATACCCCTCTCGCGTCCAGCGAAAGAGTTGCAACCGAAGTTGACTCCCTATCAGCTAAGGTGACCAACATCACTGGCCTCAGTGGCGTGACCCGCAGTGGTCAGGTGTTCACCTCCCCTCGCTCGGCGGAGTTGCCCTCCAAGGGGAAAGCGCCCATGGTCCAAGAGCCCACAGACGTAGCCACCCCCTCGAAAGAAGTAGATCCTCCAGTGGTAAGAGCGGCTGAAAAGAAAGAGGGTCTTCAAGGAAAAACAGTGACTTTGGAAGAGGCCCATGAGTTCCTCCGCCTCATCCAACAAAGCGAGTTTAAGGTAGTCGAGCAACTGAATAAAACTCCAGCAAGGATCTCTTTGCTTGAACTACTCATAAACTCCAAGCCTCATCGTGCGCTGTTGATAAAGGTCCTTAACGATGCCCATGTAGCACATGATATCTCAGTGGAGGGTTTCGAAGGCATCGTTAATCATATAACCACCAACAATTATATCGCGTTTGCGGAAGAAGAGATTCCCGTTGAGGGGAGAGGACACAACAAGGCTCTACATGTGTCGGTGAGATGTATGGACCATGTTGTCGCAAAGGTACTTATCGACAATGGATCGAGTTTAAATGTAATGCTGAAGACCACTTTGGAAAAGCTTCCTTTTAGTGCGTCACGTTTAAAACCGAGCTCGATGGTGGTGCGAGCCTTTGATGGTACTCGGCGGGAAGTGATGGGGGAAATCGACATTCCCATTCAGATAGGCCCCCACACTTGCAATGTGGTGTTTCAAGTAATGGATATAAATCCCGCCTATAGCTGCCTCTTAGGAAGACCTTGGATTCATGCATTGGGAGTGGTCCCTTCAACGCTTCACCAGAAATTGAAGTTCGCAGTGGGTGGACTTTTAGTGATAGTGTCGGGTGAAGAGGATATGTTAGTGAGCTGCCCCTCCTCCGCACCATACGTAGAAGCGGCGGAAGAATCATTGGAAACGGCTTTCCAATCCTTCGAGGTGGTGAGCTGCGCCTCTGTGGAACCAAGTCCGTTGCTACCTTCTCTCTCCAATGCGGCCATAATGGTGGCACATGTTATGCTCAGGAACGGATTTGAGCCCAGAATGGGTCTAGGCAAGGACGGCCTCGGGAATGCCGACGTGGTCGATATCAAGGGAAATCCATACAAATATGGATTAGGGTATGAACCCGGGATGCCGGGGAGGAGGAATGTGCCGTCAAGATTTCGGGCGGATAGGGTATGGCCCGACCGTATTAGCCAGTGTTTCACCAGTGCTGGAATGGTGTCTGAGGAGGAAGTGGCTGCAATAGAAGAGGAGTTCCCTCAAGACCCACCAAATTTCGTGCAACCATGCCACCCCGATTCCCAAGTGGGGAACTGGCGCGTGATAAGCCAGCCGGAAGTCTATACCGCTGATTCAATGTAATTAGAGCCTATAGATTTCCTTTCTCTTTTGTTTTGTGAAACCTACCTTATTAAATAAATAAAGAGATCTTGTTTCATCTGTTCTTGCAGTTCCACCTTTTCTCATATCATTTTGCGTGTTTTTTTTTATTTTGTCTTGTTTGGTATAGATATGAGGGTCGATTCTTTGAGGATCCTAACGATGAGGGTTTGACGATTGATTTCGATCGAGATATAAGCCAAATGATGAACGAAGAGGAGGAAGAGGACGTCCTTTCACCAGAGTTGGAAAGGTTGGTCGCTTAGGAAGAACGTGAAATAAAGCCTCACCAAGAAGGAACCGAATTGGTAAACTTAGGGACCATGGAGGAAAAGAAAGAAGTAAAGGTAGGAACTAGTATGACCGCGCCTATCTGCCAAGGCTTGATAACCCTTCTTGAAGAGTATCAAGATGTCTTTCCATGGTCATATCAAGACATGCCCGGTCTGGATTCCGACATTGTGCAACATAAGTTGCCTTTGAATCCTGGGTCTTCCCCGGTTAAGCAAAAGTTACGAAGAATGAGACCCGAGATGTCTTTAAAAATTAAAGAAGTAAAGAAGAAATTTGACGCAGGGTTCTTAGTTGTAGCTCGGTACCCAGAATGGGTGGCCAATATTGTCCCAATCCCGAAAAAGGACGGCAAGGTTCGAATGTGTGTTGACTACCGGGACTTGAACCGAGCCAGTCCTAAAGACAATTTTCCCCTGCCACACATTGATATATTAGTAGATAATACAGCCAAGTTCGCCCTTTTCTCATTTATGGATGGTTTCTCGGGGTATAATCAAATAAAGATGGCACCCAAAGATGTAGAGAAGACCACTTTCGTCACCCTATGGGGGACATTCTGCTATAAAGTGATGGCATTCGGGCTGAAAAATGTCAGGGCAACCTATCAGCGTGCCATGGTGGCGTTGTTCCATGATATGATGCATAAGGAAATAGAGGTCTACGTAGATGACATGATTGCCAAGTCTCGAACTGAGGACGAACACCTTGTCAATCTGCGTAAGCTGTTTGGAAGGTTGCGGAAATACCAATTAAAACTAAACCCTACCAAATGCACCTTTGGGGTAAAGTCGGGGAAGTTGCTAGGATTTATCGTAAGTCAGAAAGGGATAGAGATAGATCCCGAGAAAGTAAAGGCCATCCTTGAAATGCCGGAACCACACACGGAGAAGCAGGTTCGGGGGTTCTTGGGCAGGTTGAATTATATCGCGAGATTTATCTCGCAACTCACCCCTACCTGTGAGCCCATTTTCAAGCTATTACGTAAGAACCAGGCGGTCCTGTGGAACAGTGACTGCCAAGAGGCCTTCGAGAAGATCAAATAGAGTCTCGCGAACCCCCTGGTGCTCATGCCACCTGTAACAGGAAGACCTCTTTTCCTGTACATGACCGTGTTGGACGAGTCTATGGGGTGCGTGTTGGGTCAGCACGATGATTCTGGGAAAAAGGAGCAAGCCATCTACTATTTAAGCAAGAAGTTTACCGCATGTGAGATGAATTACTCAATGCTGGAAAAGACGTGTTGTGCTCTGGTATGGGCATCACATCGGCTTAGGCAGTACATGCTCAGCCATACCACGTGGCTTATTTCCAAAATGGATCCCGTGAAATACATCTTTGAGAAACCGGCCCTCACGGGACGAATCGCTAGGTGGCAGGTACTATTATCTGAATTTGATATCGTTTACGTCACCCAAAAGGCGGTAAAGGGAAGTGCCTTAGCAGATTATTTGGCCCAGCAACCCCTCCAGGATTATCGGCCGATGCACCCTGAGTTCCCAGATGAAGATATCATGGCCCTGTTTGAAGAGAAGCGGACACACGAGGACATAGACAAATGGATTGTTTGCTTTGATGGGGCATCTAACGCTTTGGGCCACGGAGTAGGGGCAGTCCTGGTATCCCCGGATGATCAGTGTATTCCTTTCACGGCTAGGCTAGGTTTTGATTGTACCAACAATATGGCCGAGTACGAAGCATGCGCCCTCGGGGTTCAGGCGGCCATTGATTTTGATGTAAAACTACTCAAGGTGTATGGAGACTCAGCTTTGGTGATACGCCAGTTGAAAGGAGAATGGGAAACTAGGGATCCGAAGTTAATACCCTATCAAACTCACATCTTGAGGTTAGCCAAGTACTTTGACGACATTTCTTTCCACCACATACCTCGGGAAGAGAATCAAATGGCTGATGCATTAGCCACCTTGGCGTTCATGTTTCAACTTGCCCCACACGGGGATCTGCCGTACATCGAATTCAAATCTCAGGGCAGGCCGGCATATTGTTATGCAATAGAGGAAGAGCGGGATGGGAAACCGTGGTATTTCGACATCAAACAATATGTCGAGAACAAAGAATACCCACCAGGGATTTCTGACAATGACAAAAGGACGTTGAGGAGATTGGCTATTGGTTTCTTTGTAAGTGGTACCATCCTATACAAACGGAACCACGACATGACCCTCCTATGATGTGTAGATGCCAAAGAGGCAAACTTCATGATTGAGGAGATCCACGAGGGTTCCTTTGGGACACATGCCAATGGGCATGCTATGGCCAGAAAAATCCTTAGGGCCGGTTATTACTGGCTCACTATGGAAAGCGATTGCTGCGCTCATATAAGGAAGTGTCATAAATGTCAGGCATACGCGGACAATGTCAATGTTCCGCCACATCCTCTGAATGTTATGTCCGCTCATTGGCCTTTTTCCATGTGGGGAATAGATGTCATTGGGGCCATCGAACCCAAAGTGTCGAATGGTCACCGCTTCATTCTTGTGGCAATAGATTACTTCACCAAATGGGTCGAAGCGGCTTCTTATACTAATGTCACGAGGAGTGTGGTAGTCAGATTCATCAAGAAGGAGTTGATTTGTCGATACGGACTCCCCAGGAAGATCATTACTGACAATGGCACCAATCTGAACAACAAGATGATGTAGGAAATGTGCGAGGATTTCAAGATCCAGCATCATAACTCCACCCCTTATCGGCCAAAGATGAATGGGGCTGTAGAGGCTGTGAATAAAAATATTAAGAAGATTGTTCAGAAGATGACAGTGTCATACAAAGATTGGCATGAGATGTTGCCTTTCGCCCTGCACGGATATAGAACCTCGGTACAAACTTCTACTAGGGCAACGCTGTATTCTTTGGTTTATGGGATGGAAGCAGTACTCCCATTTGAGGTGGAGGTTCCTTCTCAGAGGATAATAGCGGAGTCAGGCCTAGAAGAGTCAGAGTGGGCTCAAGCACGCTACAACCAACTTAACCTTATTGAAGGTAAGCGTTTGGCAGCCATGAGCCATGGGTGTCTATATCAACGAAGGATAAAGAACGCATTCGACAAGAAGGTACGCCCGCGCAAGTTCAACGAGGGGGACCTCGTGCTGAAGAAGATATCCCACGCTGTTAAGGATAATCGAGGCAAGTGGACCCCGAATTATGAAGTACCTTTTGTGGAGAAAAGAGCTTTTTCTGGGGGTGTTCTGATACTCACCCACATGGATGGCGAGGAGCTGCCCTCGCCCGTGAACTCCGATATAGTTAAACGATATTACGCTTGAAGTCTGGGGCAATCGAGAGGACCGTTGCATGTTTTTATTTCTGAGTTTTTCTCATTCTTTTTGGTTTCCTCCAGGGATTCCCTTTCATTGTAATTGTCTCGTTTCTTTAAAAGAAGAGGAGATGGGTTAGGATTCAGTCTTCCCTTTGGTTTTAAACCTCGTGTTAGTTTATAATCATCTGAGCCCTCTTCGCTTGGTTTATGGGGTGCCCCCAAACGATTATTTAAAATTGAATCTAACTAGCCTTCACTAAAAATCATCGCATTAGAAACATTCATACATGCACATGCACATGCATATCTTGTGATAGCAAGGAGCAGAATCGTCTCAGGCCACGGTCAGAAGTCAAGACAAGTCGATGGCAGAAATCAACCAAGGTAAGACGATGACCGGTCACGATTGGCCGCATATTGTTTGTCTCCTACTTGCAGGTACTTAGGGATGGAGGCAAATGGAGGATAGGGTCGCGACCGACCAATCGTCACCCCTTCCCGGCGTTGGGCCAGCGGAGAACGTCGCTGCAAGGCAGCCCAGTATCCTTTGAATTCGCAGTATTTTACTACTATTGTTTGTTTTTAAATAAGTAATCGACGCCTAATTCTAACTTAAGAAGGTTCAAGTAGGCAAAACGCTAACCCATAATAGGGGGGGGGGGGAAGGCATGGTTAATGTATCCTTAAAAAAAAAAAATTGGCAGGTTAGCTCGCTTGGGCGAGCATCCCCTGCACAAAAAAATAAAAACGAGGGAGGGAAATGTTTTTGGACCCAAAAACTTCCCCTCCCTCATTTAAAAGAGAGAGTTCACGAAAGGCTTGCGGTTTTTGCTCCCTCAAGTCACTTTGGGTTGCATTTTGCTTTCATTTTTGGTGTTTCTACTCACTCCAACAAGTAAGTATTCAATCCTTGAGTTTTTTGCTTCCTATTGGAGTGTTTTCTTCATCTTTTAGTGCTTTAAATTGTGAGAACGTGCTTATATTTGTAGGGCAGTTTTGGTTTGTTTTTATGTTTGATTTCTTGAGTTGAGGATTTGAATGAGAAGGCCTTAGGCCTATGTTGTATTCTGAAGCAATGGGGCATGCCACATTGCCCTCATTCTCTTGCAATTTATGTCCAAGCGTGTGCCCACCAAGTGCTCGGTGAAATGCCCCAATGATATATGAATATGGTTTTGCAAAATTGGGATGGTGGGACTGTTTTATGTATCTAGAGACAGCATAGGAGATTCAAAATAGGTTCCCAAATGCAATTTCAAGCTTAGGAACCCAAACTTTTTAGTTTCAATGCAAGAAGACATACTCATGGCTAGGAATCCAAAATTTGGTTTTAGAGTTAGAAAAGCATGAAATTTAGGACTAGCTTGTGAGAGTTTTTTTACTCGAATTTGAGCTGCCCCATGATCGATACTTTGCACCTAAGTGATGTGGGAAATGCTTTTCAATGGTATGTGGATATATGTGGGGCATGAAATTCTTTGCAAAGGGTGAATGAATATTGAGATCGCTTCCTAAATGAATGTATGATAGCATTGTTTTCTTTCCGTTTCATGCATACGCATTGCATCATTCATGTCGGAGTCTTGATCCACCCCTTTTTTATGATATAAATAAGTGTGATATATATTCCAAATGTGTGTAGTTAGTTTGTAATAGCAAATGTTTAGGATATAAATAAGTGTGAGTTTTGACGCAATGCCTTGGGCGTGAGAATGTATGTTCTTTTCAAATGCATATATATATGACAATTAGAATGTGTTGGATGGCCTCTATGCTGATATAAATAGTAAGATATTCCGCACATACGCGTGTGCATAAATAGATTACATGAGTTCGTTCTAAAATCAGAGGGATTAGCATGACGTTTTTTGCGTTAAGATAAGCATTATCTTGTAAAACTAACTTCTAAATGTTTGTTCTCGCAGGAAATGGCCCCGAGGAAGCTTGCCTCAAAGAGATCCAGGAAGGATAAAGCGGCTGAAGGAACCAGTTCCGCTCCCGAATATGACAGCCACCGTTTTAGGAGCGCTGAGCACCAGCAGCGCTTCGAGGCCATCAAGGGATGGTCATTTCTCCGGGAGCGACGCGTCCAGCTCCGGGACGACGAGTATATCGACTTCCAGGAGGAGATAGTTCGCCGGCAGTGGGCATCACTGGTTACCCCCATGGCCAAGTTTGACCCAGACATAGTCCTCGAATTTTATGCCAATGCTTGGCCTACAGAGGAGGGCGTGCGAGATATGCGATCCTGGGTGAGGGGTCAGTGGATCCCGTTCGATGCAGATGCTTTCAGTCAGTTCTTGGGATATCCTCTAGTGCTGGAGGAGCGTCAGGAGTGCGAGTATGGCCAGAGGAGGAACCGGGCCGATGGGTTTGATGAGGAGGCCATCACCCAATTTATCATTTCGGTTTCTTACCAAGTAAAAGGGATCATTTTTAAGGTCCAACGCCTTGAAATGATCACCTTTCAAGTAAAAAGAATCGCTTGATTCACGCTTAAGAAAGAACTACGTAGGTCTGATTTCCTCTCCAAAGGAGGGTACTGCCGAAGTGTCAGTTGGTGTACGCCATCCTGACACGGATGAGCATTCACGTGGCTCAGTTAATCGCTGATGCCATCTATCTATTTGCAGGTATGGCGCCTACCAGGCACCCTCTGGACCCGGATAAGTCCAACAGGGCCCTGCGGTTTCCCGCTTTGATCACAGGACTCTGCCAGTCATTCAGAGTCCCCGTCGCACCTAGCAAGGTGATTCGGCCACCCATCACCCGAGCTTTTATTGAGAAGTATTGCACGCAGAGACAGCTCAGGGGGATGCTCCGCAGGCCGCAGACGCGCCGCCACCTCATCATGCTGACCCAGCTGGATCATTTGATACGGAGCTGTATTTGCGGCATTTGGTTCGCCAGCAGGCGGCCAACCACCGGGCGCATGTACAGACCCATGATTGTCTTTACCAGTTGAGCCTCAGCCTGCAGAGCCAGGGTTTTACTTCTTTTCCGTGCCCTACTCCGGATCAGTTCAGGGCAAAGGTCGCATGGCCTAGAGATTGGCCTGAGGCTCGGGCAGGAGAGACACCAGCAGAGGCTCCCGACGAGGCAGATGAGGCCCATGAGGACGAGGAGATGACCGATTTGCTTGATTTCTTAGGAGGGAGCAGAGCCACATGATTGGGAGATCCCTTGATCCATATTTCTTTTTGTTTCCATTTTTTTCCCTGTTACATATCATCTTATTTTTGTTTGACTAAGGGACTAACGTTTGTTTCATGTTGATTGACCTTTGTTTTGTACATACATATCGTTTGAGTCGTTACATTAGTACTTGTTTCGTTGTTGTCAATAGTGCTTGTAGAAATTCCAGAATCGCGTAGAATTGTTTTCATTTAGGAACGTCCTCCTAAAAATAAAATGAATCAAAATCATGATAAAAAAGGAAAGAAATGTTGTGAATAAAATGTCTGCGTATATAAAGAAAAAGGAAAATGTGCATAGAAGGGTTTTTTTTATAAAAAAATATGTATAAGGGAATTCTTGTGTGTGTGAGCAGCAAGTGTATATAAAGAAATTTTTGTATGAACCATAAGCGTGTGTTAGGAAAAATGGAAAAAATCTTTGAACGTAAATAGGATTTGTATATAGACCGTGTGATGTAAAGAGAAAGAGTTCCAATGCGTGTACATAAAAAGTTTGTCATATTCAAAGAAAATTTTCTTCATAGAGGACCATAGGTGTATAATTTTTGTGAATATATAAAAATGAAACAAAAAGGAAAAAGAAAGAAAGACCGCGAAGGTCGACATGTTATAGTTAAGAAGTATAAATAATTCGTAAAGAGCAAACTTATCTTCTGGAAACAAGGGACTAATGCTAAGAGTTTATTTTCCGGAATAAACCGAGATAAGAATGGATGAATTCATTGAAGGGATGGGAGAACATAATTTGGAAACATTGGGTCTGTTTGTGTAAATTCCCAACCGTAGTATCACAATGCCATAAACGGGATGCTTGAGTGCCCACCTGGCTGTAGCCATGACTAATTTTGCACGTTGTTTTCAAATCATCATTGTCACGCGTGCCTTATGGAATAATATGGATGTTCAGCCCGAAATCGACTCCTTGACACCCAAATTTGTTTCGCCCTAGATATCAAGATTGGGTTCCCACGATAAAAGACCCCATTGAAACACAACCTTAGACCTTTTTGAACCTTGGCCTATAAAAAAGAATCCTCATTCCTTCCCCGAAGCAAAGGACAGCGGAATCTCCTCAAGGGAGAGCGAATAGAATGCTAAAACTGGATTTCCCAAAGAAAGGGATGGCGAAGGAGAAGTGAAAAGAAAGAAAAGGAATAAATGAAAAGAAAGAAAAATAAAAAGATGAAAATAAAGAAAAGAACAATAGAAAAGAAAGAAAGGGAAGGATTCCCGATCGAAGGTCGAAAGGAAGTAAAAAGGAAAAAGAAGCAATTCTCGATCAATGAAAGAAAGAGAACGGAAGATCTTCAAACCAGATAAATCTTCGGCAGGGTAAGTGACTGCCGACAAAGGAAAACCCATTTTTGGTGTCTCCTCCTTTCAGATTGCCATTCAAGGTCATTCTCGACGGGCGATATCCCACCCCACATGAACAAAGAGGAAAAGACCAAAACACTCAGCTTTCTCTCCTAAAACACTACCCTCGAGAAAATCCTATTGGTCCGTGATCGTACGTTTGATCTTTGATTCGATAGGAAATCGTGTGCAAAATAAAGTCATGATGCAGTTATGGTTTCGGAATACGATGAAACACTTGCCTGTGTGAATTTTATACAGTATGAGTGATTTATTTTCAACTTAGCTCGATGTTTCCCCTGCATGTTCATTTAAAAGCTAAATGTTGACATCCTGCCCTTCATTCTCGGTTACAAGGAAGATTACCCTTAGCACAAGTATATTGTTTCTCTAAGATATGGTGCTCTCGCGAATGATTTATTTTTCTTTGCAAAAAGCATGTTTGCCTTTTAGGTGGAAAAACCCGGTGGACCGTTTGGTCCTGCCAACAAACTTTTTTCGGAGCCAAATGAATGTCATTGCCTAGCGCTGTTCATGTGTCCTCCAACCTCGAGTCTGGAGCCCCGTGAAGTTATGCGTAGCGTTGTTCGCCAATTCTCCATTCTCCACTTTTTCGGAGCCCCATGAATGTTATTGCCTAGCGCTGTTCATGCACCCTCCACCTTCGAGTCTGGAGCCCCGCGAAGTTATGCGTAGCGTTGTTCGCCAATTCTCCATTCTCCACTTTTTTCGGAGCCCCAAGAATGTTATTGCCTAGCGCTGTTCATGCACCCTCCACCTTCGAGTCTGGAGCCTCGCGAAGTTATGCGTAGCGCTGTTCGCCAATTCTCCATTCTCCACTTTTTTTCGGAGCCCCATGAATGTCATTTCCTAGCACTGTTCATATGTCCTCCACCCTCGAGTCTGGAGCCCCGTGAAGTTATGCGTAGCGCTGTTTGCCAATTCTCCATTCTCCACTTTTTTCGGAGCCCCATGAATGTTATTGCCTAGCGCTGTTCATGCATCCTCCACCATTGAGTCTGGAGCCCCGCGAAGTTATGCGTAGCGCTGTTCGCCAATTCTCCATTCTCCACTTTTTCGGAGCCCCATGAATGTTATTGCCTAGCGCTGTTCATGCATCCTCCACCTTCGAGTCTGGAGCCCCGCGAAGTTATGCGTAACGCTATTCGCCAATTCTCCATTCTCCACTTTTTTCGGAGCTCCATGAATGTTATTGCCTAGCGCTGTTCATGCATCCTCCACCTTCGAGTCTGGAGCCCCGCGAAGTTATGCGTAGCGCTGTTCGCCAATTCTCCATTCTCCACTTTTTTCGGAGCCCCATGAATGTTATTGCCTAGCGCTGTTCATGCACCCTCCACCTTCGAGTCTGGAGCCCCGCGAAGTTATGCATAGCGTTGTTCGCCAATTCTCCATTCTCCACTTTTTTCGGAGCCCCATGAATGTTATTGCCTAGCGCTATTCATGCATCCTCCACCTTCGAGTCTGGAGCCCCGCGAAGTTATGCGTAGCGCTGTTCGCCAATTCTCCATTCTCCACTTTTTTTTCGGAGCCCCATGAATGTCATTTCCTGGCGCTGTTCATGTGTCCTCCACCTTCGAGTCTGGAGCCCCGCGAAGTTATGCGTAGCGTTGTTCGCCAATTCTCCATTCTCCACTTTTTTCGGAGCCCCATGAATGTTATTGCCTAGCGCTGTTCATGCACCCTCCACCTTCGAGTCTGGAGCCCCGCGAAGTTATGCATAGCGTTGTTCGCCAATTCTCCATTCTCCACTTTTTTCGGAGCCCCATGAATGTTATTGCCTAGCGCTATTCATGCATCCTCCACCTTCGAGTCTAGAGCCCCGCGAAGTTATGCGTAGCGCTGTTCGCCAATTCTCCATTCTCCACTTTTTTTTCGGAGCCCCATGAATGTCATTTCCTGGCGCTGTTCATGTGTCCTCCACCTTCGAGTCTGGAGCCCCGCGAAGTTATGCGTAGCGCTGTTCGCCAATTCTCCATTCTCCATCTTTTTTGGAGACTCATGAATTCATTGCCTAGCACTGTTCATGTGTCCTCCGTTATCAAGCGCGGAGCCTCCGGTGACTGGGAAATATGTTTTTGTTATTTTTCGGATCGGTTCCTTCGCTAAACATGTGTATATGTGTATATGTATATTCTATTTGTTGTGCTTGTTGTTGTTTGTAGTTTTGTTTTGTGTTGTGTAGAGAAAAAGAAAAAAAAGAAGGAGTAGAGACGAGAGTCGTCATGAACTAATCACGGAAAGGGCAGGACGGATGAAATCAGTGTTATCTTTGCTTTCCTCTTATCTCCGATGAGAGGTAAGTAAAGAGGGGCAACTGTCATACCCTAATTTCTTCCGGGATTATTATTTGATGATATACAACCTTTGATTGGCCGCTTCGAGTTACTTGGCACCCGTTGTTGCACAATATGTGAAGTCCCGAGACGTGCCGAAAATCAAAAGGAAGCAGGCTTACGCGATCCGTGAAAGTTCCGTAATGTGACGGAAATCGAAGGGAGGTGTTTTTCGCAATCTGTGAGTTTTCGTAACTTCTTCGAAAGCTAAAAAAGAGTAAATACATAATTCATAAGGATTCATAACCTTGCGGAAGGAAAATAAGTATCGTTACAAAATTCGTAAAGTTTCGTAACGTTACAGAAAAAGAATTACCAAAAAAAGTAAACGGGGGGTGCATTTAGTAAAAAGGGGGTACAAATAGCAATCAGGCCCACTTGGGCCTTCCAGATTCTTCCTCCAGAAGGTTGTTGCTTCTGGAGGAAGCAACTTTGCTCGCCTGGGCGAGCTAGGTGGCAAGCTCCTCCCCTATTTTGCTATAAATAAGGGGAGGAGTGAAGGGAGAAGGGGTTCAGCCTTCTTGGCACTTCTTATTCTCTCGAAATTGCTGAGGAAAATTGTTTCCGTGAAGAAAATCTAAGCCGAGGCGCTTCCGTAACGTTTCCGTGAGTAATTACGCGAAGATTTTTAACCGTTCTTCAACATTCATCGTTCGTTCTTCGTTTTCTTCAGTCTTCAACGGGTAAGTACCTCAAACCGAGCTTTTCAATTCATTCTATGTACTCGTGGTGGTCCACATTTTGTTTCATGTATTTTTATTCTCGTTTTCATTTACTTTCCATACCCCCTTTTGACGTGCTTCAGTCATTTATTTAAGTCGTTTCTTGCCTAATCTAGAAATAAAATGAATTTCCACCGATCATTTGAATTCTATTATCCGTTAATTTCGGTTAAAATGAATTCCGACCGTTCGGTCATGCCGTAACCACGTTGGAAATAAAAAAAGAGGTAAAATAATAATATAATAATAAAAAAATACCCTTTTAGTAAAATAAAGCGAAAAATCAATCAGACGTTTTCTCTTTGGGACTTCTCATTCTTAATTGAATTGACTAATAACTAAAGTGAAACTAAGGCTAAAATCAACTCGCCTAGTCAAGCTCGTCCACAAAAATAGGGTTTTGAAAATTTATCATTTCGGTTTCTTACCAAGTAAAAGGGATCATTTTTAAGGTCCAACGCCTTGAAATGATCACCTTTCAAGTAAAAAGAATCGCTTGATTCACGCTTAAGAAAGAACTACGTAGGTTTGATTTCCTCTCCAAAGGAGGGTACATAGGAGCAAAAGCCCCGCTTTTGTCGACCTCAAAAAATAAAAAGAAATAAAAGTTAAGGTAACACAATTTCCACAATTCTAAAAAATAGGCTGTTGTCTTTCGAGACAAACGTAAGAGGTGCTAATACCTTCCTTAAACGTAAATACAACTCCCGAACTTAGAATTTTCATTTTGACCGGTTTCCTTCGATTTTCCCGACGTTTTCCACAAATAAACGTTGGTGGCGACTCCGCGCATCTTTCCTCCTTTGGAAAGCGCACCCGTGAGCCTCGCCTCGCTCGCCCGCAAAAGGGCATGTTGCGACACCAATGAAATATCCACTGATTGTTCTTGCATCCAATTTTCTTTCTTGCGGATTATAAATCCTTATTTTTGCCTGACAACCCCAAACATGCAGGTGCCTTATACTAGGTGTCCTATTTGTCCAAAGTTCAAAGGTGTCTTTGGAACTGCCTTACTAGGAACCCTATTCAACAAATACATGGCAGTTTTCAAGGCATACATCCACAAAGATACAGGTAAAGTCAAATTGATTAACATACTCCTAATCATATCCATTAAAGTTCTATTACGCCTTTCTGATACACCATTTTGTTGTGGTGTACCGGACATTGTGTATTGTGCACAAATGCCACGTTTCTGAAGAAGCTTAGCAAATGGACCTGGGTGTTGCCCAATTTCATCATATCTTCCGTAATACTCACTACCTGTATCATATCTAATAATTTTCACATTTATGTCTAATTGCCTTTTTACTTCATTGTAGTAAATTTCTAAGGCATCCATTGCCTAAGAAATCTTGGGCAGTAAGTAGATATAATCGTAAGGTAAATAATCATCAATAATGGTGATAAAGTATCCTTCCTTTCCGAAAAAACTATCATCAAAAGGTCCACAAATATCAGTATGCACAATTTCAAGAAGCTGAGTGCTTCTTGTAGCTCCTTTCTTTGTATGTTTTGCTTATTTTCCCTTAATACAACCCACAAAAATATTTAGATCCGTAAAATCTAGATAAGGAAGAATTTCATTCTTTATTAATCTTTCCATCCTTTCTCTAGAAATGTGACCTAAGCGTTTATGCCACAAGAAAGTAGATCGTTCTTTCACTAAACTACGTTTGGTGCCAACATTATGGTGCAAAGTTAAAATAGTTTCAGCATACAAACTATCTATTTTCAATTTATATAAACCATCACAAAGAATATCAGTACCAATGAGATGATTATGCTTAAATAAATTGAAACATCCATTACCAAAATTAAAAGAGTATCCAGTAACATCAAGTTTAGATAATGAAACTAAATTCCTAGATAAACTAGGTACGTAAAGAGTTTCCAGTAAATCTAAATGATGTCTAGTGTCGAGTTTTAAATAATAAGTCTCGACTACTGACACTGAAGCTTTCACTTTATTCCCCATGAAGACGAACTTCTCATTTGGGCTTATGGTTTGGATTGTAAGGAATCTCTGCATAGAGTTAGAAACATGAATCATACATCCAGAATTAATCCATCATGTATCATGGGAAACTTCAGTTAAGTTTGATTCAAAACATACATGAGCATTAAGCTCACTTTTCTTTTCGAACAAGACTTGCACTTTAGGTAATCCTTCTGGAAATGTCCTGATTTCCTACAAAAATTGACAATTATTTCCCTTTGATACCTTCCTCTGGATTTGCAAAAAGTATTGATCTTTAATTACCCTCTGCCTTTATCATGCTTCTTCATAAATTTTTTTCCAACTCCTTGATTCCCTTGGTGGCTTACATAATGGACTGAGTGACTTCCTTGATTCTTAGGCCTCGTTTCTTCCTGAACTAACATAATGTGCAATTCATGCACATTCCATTTATCTTTCATGGTATTATAGCTCATTTAGAATGGGTCAAACTCAGACGGTAATGAGTTTAGAATAAACTGAACAAGAAAGTTCTCATTCACAACCATTATATTCCCAAGGTCTTAAGTCTTGCTGCAATGTTTGTCATCTCAATGACATGTTCATACATAGTACGTGAACCATCAAACTTCATGGTGACCCAATGTACTCATTAATGTCCCAGCAACAGACTTATCAACTGTTTGAGAGCGCTCTCCTACTAATCACATAAACCTTTTAGCACTTTCAATTTTAGGGAGATTTGTCTTAATACTGTTTGCAATAGTCATTCTCATTTACATTAGGCTGAGTCTGTCCGATTTTTCCCAATCTTTATAGTGGGTTTCTCTTCATTGCTACTAGCATCAATAATAGTAACAAACTTTTCTTCCAACATAGCAAGATCATGATCAAAAACACTGAGGTGAAATTGGACTTGCTCATTTCTATTAGAGAAGTTAAGCCCATTAAAATTGGCACAGATGATACATAAGAATCCAATGAATTCAAAACATGTATTACATAATAAAATTCACATAAGTGCTTTGAGACATAAAATACATGTCATACATATGATTCATTCAAATAACAGTCAATGTATATTGATGTTCTCCTTTGGGTGATACACCAACACACAACATACAAACATAATGATGCTAATAAAATTTTAATATTATTTGGAAATTAAATATGCACCAATTAGTAGTATCTATTTCCTTTGGGCATATAAATAAAATTAATGATACACACAAATCGCCTACAATTATATTCATTAATTATAAGAACAACTAATCAACCTTTGGGCGATTCATAAATGCCTTATAACAATGAATTTCAATTACCCATAAATCAATAACCATATTATTTGGCATCCATTATTCTTTGAGTAATCAAAATAATCATTAATTTTGGAATTAAATAACCTTACAAATTTGGCCACTTTGGTGACTAACAAATTCAACATACATTTAATTCCAACCAAATATAATTGAAATAATCATTAATTTGGAATTAAATAACCTTACAAATTTGGCCACTTTGGTGACTAACAAATTCAACATACATTTAATTCCAACCAAATATATATGGCCTGCACATACTTATTGCTATTAACAATTCATAGCCATTCTATTAATTTCATTCCAGGCCATAAAATAATATTTGCATTCAAACACTTTCAAAGGAATATGTAGCATATGCATATTTACTGCTACCAATAATTTCAAAACATCCCCGTTAACTTAATTAAAGAACATAAACTTTCAATCCTTTAATCACGTTTAATAATCATTTTCGGGAAAAAAAAATAAGCAAGTGGGATTGGAAATAGCAAAAAGGGATTTGCAAATAGCAATTCGAAAAGGAATCCTTTTCCCTGCAAACAATGTACATGGCCGCGCTTTTCAAAGAATTGAAATTAACACGTACCTGCGTGCAGCTTTTCAAAAAAGGATAATATTTGCTTTCTCCAAAAAGTAATTGAAATTATAACTTTCTCTAAAGTGGTACGTAATTGCCAAATTTTATTATTATAATATATGATTGTCTTCTTTGATCCCAAATAAAAGGCACGAATTTGCAGTTCAACTAAAACCTCACTTTTCGCTTTCTTTCCCAAAATTAGAATTCAACAATAATGAAATGTTACCAATAAGACAATACATGTAGCGAAAAATAAAATCCCTAAATTTCATAATTAAGGTTGATGTATAATTGGGAGAAATTAAATTATCCCTAAATTTCATAATTAGGGTTCATGCATAATTAAGAGAAATTAAATCATTATTGGAGAATCATAAATTTCATAACACATGCTCTGATACCACTTGTAAAAATTCTTAAGGGGTTTTCTTAGACTATCAATTATAGAATACCAACAGGATCTTGAAACCTATGATTCTCACAAACAATATATAAATAGATAATGCATACCTTTCTCCATAGGAAGGCTTGTACCTTTCTCCATAGGAAGACTTCTCTCCGATGTACTTTGATTTCCTTGAAAGAGAAGAGAAATAAAATTTCACTTCCTTAGACCTTTCTTTTCTGTCTCTCTCTATTCGTGATGGCTATGGGTGAGAGAGAACACTTTTCTGTCAGGAATGGGACCTTATTTCACGTTAGTGGGTATTAACCCCTTTTATAGTCACTACTCCCATCAAGTAGCAGTTTCCTCTAGAGACTTCTCATAATTAACCCAATTACAATTTAGTCCTTAATTATTAATTATTTATTTATTAGTCCCTACATAAGTCACACGTCTCTCACATGAGACATTAATTCTAACAGAAACCACAGTTGGTTCCAATTCCCAAGGACCTTCAGATGCTGCATATCCACCATGTTCCTTGCCCCATGGTATGTAGATCATATTGAAAATGGGCCATCTACAAACCTCCCTTAGAATAGCTTTCCTCTTATGCTTACCATTGTGAGGCAATATAGGAAATTTAAGGACCTCCTCCACATCCTTCCTTTCCAGGAAAGCCTTTAGCAGGTCCTTATTCCAACATCTACTCCCTTGGGAGGAAAAGATCCCTAACAGTGAGATCTCCAAAATATGGGGTAGGCTCTGATTGAATAGATGCATGTGTTTTTCCCCTAAGCCAAGCATCGCCCCACACCCTAAGATTCTCCCCACTCCCCACACGCAATCTACAACCCTCCCGTAGAATAGCTTGGGCACTCCAAATACTTGTACATGACACACTTGGGTTGTGACCTAACGAAGCATTCAAAAAGTTTGTATTAGGATTAGTACTTGGCTTTGAGAACTCGAGAAACAAGGGATTCTGGGTTTATGAGTAGCCTCCAAAGTTGTTAGTAAATATTTGTTTTATAATTTAAGATTTATAAAAATCTATTATTCATATTAATTCTGTTTTTATAAAATAAATTATTTATTTTAGAATCTGTTATGTAAAATTAGATTTCCTATCTTTTCTAAGATTTTGCTTTTAGTGGGTCAATGCATTTTGTTAAGTGTTTATTACGTTTGTTTTGATCTGCACGTTGGTTTCCAATGGGTCACGTAGTTTTACTTTAAAATTTTTTGTTGTTGCATAACGAGGTCTATGCCTATATATATCTCTTTCCTTCTCTCTAGAAAATACACACACAAGCAGAATAAACAATTTGCTTTCTTTCTCTCTAAATTTTCCTTTCTTATAAAAAAATTATTTTTGAGAGCAAGAGCATTGGTGTTCAGAAGGTTTGGGGATCCTTTCGCTGCACACGATTGGAACCAACGGGTTCTCGTATCTTGGGAGAGGAGCGCAATAAGATTTTTCTACTAGTGCAGTGTGGACGTTTTCTCTCTAAGGATAGCGTTTGCGCGCTTCAACCTAGACTAATTAAAAATTTCTCCTTTAAATTATTTTCCTTTGTGCTTATTGTATGATATATTGCATTGTTAATTCATGTTCTGTCAACTGAAATGATTTTACTACTATTGTTTTGTTATTTAGTTTAAGACTTTGCATTTTCTTCTTATTTATTTCTTTTATTTTGTTTTAATTTTCTAACAGTCTTCTTAACAATGCTAAATTGAAACCATTTAGGTTGAGGAAATTTAGGCCCTCATCCTCCTTATTCATTGCCAACTTCTCCCATCTAAGCCATTTAATACCTCCTGATGACCCACTCTTCAAACCCCACCAAAAGGAGTTCAACATCCTTTGAATTTTGTCAAGATTGGTAACAGGAAGCATATATATGCTTATGAATACATGGGTATTGCTTGAAGCATAAACTTAATAAGGACTTCTTTCCCTGCTTTAGATAAGAACCTCTCTGTCCATGACTGGATTCTCCTCCATACCTTGTCCTTAACAAAGCTAAACACTACCTTCTTGATATGCCCCAATGGAGATAGCAACCCCAGGTACTTCCCTAACCCCCGACCCTACCAATTAGAGGTGTGTTTTTACTAAACATAGCCTCTGATTTATGAAAATTAATGAGCTTCCCAGACGCATTACCATAGTTTTCCAAAATATTTGCAAGCAGTTCACACTCCACACCATCCACTTTGCAAAAGATGAAGCAGTCATCCGCAAAAAGCAAATGGTTAACACCATGAAGCTCACCCCT
Source organism: Glycine max (assembly GCF_000004515.6). Classification (NCBI taxonomy): domain Eukaryota; kingdom Viridiplantae; phylum Streptophyta; class Magnoliopsida; order Fabales; family Fabaceae; genus Glycine; species Glycine max. The sequence continues at coordinate 34,073,815 of NC_038251.2, forward strand.
CCATTTTGCTCTCCCGATGAGCACTGAAAATCCCTCCATACAACCCCAATTCAAACTCAAGTTAATTAAACTAATTACCAACTACTTTAATTAATTACCTCATAATTGTTTTTAACACATGTATATCATAACAAGTTCTAACATTCATGAATTCGTTTTTTTTAATATCATTGTTCTTACTAATAATTTATTTGGTATATCATCTTACAATTATTTAAGTTTATGAAATTTCTATAAAATTAAATTAATAATTTCTTTCAAATTCTTATTTTTATAGATATAATTTCAAAATTTGTTGAAACATCTATAATGCTATTTTTTGTTATTAAAATAATATTACATTTCCATATTAATTACATAATTTTTTTTAAAAAAAAGGATATTACAAATTTACTCTATAAGGGAATGATACTTTACATTTACATTGATCAAATGCATAAATAATGTTCAATCTACCCTATACATGTTAAAATCCTTTTGATTGTCTTCTACCACTCAAGACGGAAACATTGTTTGAAACAAATGGTGTTGCATTGACAAGTTCTTTGGTCAATTCTGAAGATAAATGAGTTCTTTCCCTTTGGTACTTTTCCATGAAGTGTAATTCTTGAAGTCTTTTTACAACTTCTTCCATGTATGGCCTTTCCCTCCCACTCTCCCTTAAACAATCTATTGCAATTTTAGCAACACATATTAGTTGCTCAACATCTACCTTATGTATCAATTCTTTATCTATAATGTCAACCAACCGATCATTTTTCACATAAGAATCAAAATGCTTTCCAAGACCATCATCTTTGCCCATCCTATCATATTTGCCCTTCCTATCATCATAAGTCGAGGTAACAAAAAAGAGTGGCTTTTTTCTTGTCATTAGTATGACTAAAACAACTCTAAAGCTATACACATCACTCTTTTTTTGTTAATTTGCCTTTGTTAATGTATTCTTGGTCCATATACCCAAGTGTCCCCCGATAAACGTCAAATTTATTAGATTTTCATATGTATTTTGTGACATTTATTCAGCATTTTAGTTAACTTTAGGCCTTGTTTTGAATCAAATTAGCTTTAAATTCAGTTTTTACTTTGTCTTAGGTAGAATTTTATGTTTTAGTTATTTTTAATGAATTTTTGATAGTTTTTCAACAATCTCCTGCTTAAGCGCCAAAGCTCCAGAGGCCCAAAATCAACAAAAAGTTCTAGAAGGAGAAAATGCGAAAATTGAAGATAAAAGTTAGGAAAGTCAAGAGCAAGATATTTTTCAAGGATAAATTAGTTGAAAAAGAAGATAATTAGTTGAATTAATTAGAGATTATTTGTTTGCAATTTCTTGTGATTATCTCCATAATTAAATCTAGCTACAATTTTATAAATAGAAGGTTGGACATTCATTGTAATAGTGTAGAAGTCTTCAGCAATTCTTAGAATTATATTTTAGACTTCCACCTACTAGATGCCTCCATTATTCCATTAGACACTCTAGGTTTTATTGTATTATTTTTACGAGTGCAATTCCTTCCACCTAGGAGAGGAAAGGATGAATCTTGTTTCGTTTTAATTCTATCAATTCAATACTTCATCTTGAGTTCTTTATTTGTTTCCATACTTAATGCTTTTATTTGATTGACCATCTTATAGATGAATTTAAGAATTGACTTACGCTTTGGCAAACCTTGTTGAAACCTAAACACGAATCAAGTACTTAATTGAGATTATCTTTAGTGATAGAATAATCTTGGTTAAGCCTCGTTAATTTTTGGCCATTAATGTTGATTGCTTATGTCAGCATATCCAAGGGATTGGGTATCTAGCAAGTAGTTTAGAATCTGCAACCATGCGGAAGCTGAGGTAGAATACATTAGTAAATTGGGGATGAACAAGAGAGATGAGTATAAAATTGTGAAGTTACATTGGATCAAACAAATTTCAAGTCCAAACCTGACGTAGCTCCATGTGGAGCTTGTAGGCCTTGGATCTTCTTCATCAATGGAGTCTTTTGCTTCTTGAAGATCAATGGAAGCGGAATGGAGATGGAAGAAAGATGATTGGAGATGCCACTTCAAGGAGAAGATAAGTCAAGAAGAAGCTCACCACCATAGGAAGCCATAGATAAAAGCTTGAAGGTAGGAGAAGATGAGTGAAGGGAAAGGGAGAGAAGGAGCACGAAATTTTGTGCCTCAAATGAGGTCTGAACTTTGAAGTGTAATTCTAAGATGATCAAAGTTCAAAAAAATGCACACACAAGGTCTCTATTTATAGCTTAAGTGTCGCACAAAATTGGAGGAAAATTTGAATTTCTATTCAAATTTCACTTGAATTTGAATTTAAATTTGTGGAACCAAATTTGGAGCCAAAATTTCACTAATTATGATTAATGAATTTTAGCTATGGTTTAGCCCATTAATCCAAGATCAAGTCCAAGATTCTCCACTAAGTGTGCTTAGATGTCATGAGGCATGTAAAACATGAAAGACATGCACAAAGTGTGACTATATGATGTGGCAATGTGGTGTAGCAAGCAAATGCTCACCTCCCCCTCTAAAATTTAATTGGATTGGGCTTCTCCCAGTTCAATTAAATTTATCTCCCAACACACACATCAAATATTCACTTAATACATGTAAAATTACAAAACTACCCCTATTACAAAAACTAGTCCAGGTACCCTAAAATACAAGGGTTGAAAAATCCTACATTATTAGAGTACCCTACCTACATTAAGGAGCCCTAAATACACGGCCCAAAAATAATGAAATCATAATCTAATATTTACAAAGATAAGTGGGCTCGTACTTAGCCCATTGGCCCAAAATCTACCATAAGGCTCATAAGAACCCTAGGGCCTTCTCTTGCCTTTCTGGCTCAATCTTCTTGGAGTCTTCTATCCAATGCCCTTGGGGGATAGGATTGCATCAAAACCTAGGCATTCATTCATCAAGATTGACATCACCATTCAAGTCTAGTATTTCTATCTTTACTTAATTATTTTATTGTCATTTAATTTTTATTACAATTTATTTTATGCTATTTATTTTGTGACAATCACAAAAAAAAAATATAAAAACCTAATTCTTAGTTAAATAATTATATGAAATCCCTCCTTTATTCCTTTGGGAGACAACTTGTACGACAATTCAGTTACTACATCATAATTGGGTTACTCTTGACCTATAAGTTGAATCTAACGTGAAATAAAATCCTAACATCCTCTCACCTTTGTGGTTATCTAAGTTTGATCTTCAAGAATAATCCTTGAAGTTCCAAAATCAGAAACCTTTACATTGAGATTGTGATTTGTAGAAGCAAATGAATTTGGTGTTTTGATGATGATCATGATGATTTGATGCAAATGATGCAAATGGGCTTTTCAAGTTTAAATTCAAAACAATGATTCAAGAATACAAGCCACAACATCAAGATGATCACTAGTATTTTAGGAAGGGAATTCCTATTTGATATAGCAAAAGGTTTGGCCAAGTAATTTAAGTTAAAAAGTGTTTCTCAAGAGATTTACTCTCTGGTAATCGATTACCAGAGGATGTAATCGATTACCAGTGGCCAAAAATGATTTACAACAGCTACTAAATATTTGAATTCAAATTTTAGATTGTGTAATCGATTACACAATATTGGTAATCGATTACCTGCAGTTAATAAACGTTTTAATTCAAATTTTAAAACCTGTAATCGATTACACAAATCCTGTAATCGATTACCAGAGGAGATTTTCAAAAAATAACTTCCAAGAGTCACATCTATTCAAATGGTTTATGAATGGCCATCAAAGGTCTATTTATATGTGACTTGGAAACACAAATGGAAAGAGAGTTTTTCATTGCCCAAAAAGTTTTATCCTCTCAAAAGATTAAGAGAGTTTTTCTGAATTAAAATGTCTTATCCTCTCAAAGATTCCTTGGTCAACCACTTGCATATTCAATAAGGAATTGTGATTGATCTTCATTGTACAATCTATCTCTTTTAAGAGAGATTTCTTCTTCTCTTCTTCTTACTTCTGAAAAGGGATTAAGAGACCGAGGGTCTCTTGTTGTAAAAGAATTCTGAACACAAAGGAAGGATTGTCCTTGTGTGTTCAGAACTTGTAAAAGGATATTACAAGAGAGTGGAAAATCTCAAGTGGGTTGCTTGAGGACTGGACGTAGGCACGGGAAGTGGCCGAACCAGTATAAATCAATTTGCATTTCTCTCTTCCCTTAAACCTCTTTTATTTATTATTGTTTTATATTTATATTCAGATTGTTCTATTTGAATCAATATTTAAGAAGTTCATTGTTAAGGGAATTTGTAACTTGAATAGAAAGTGAAATAGAATTTTAATTGGGGAATAGTTCTTGTTATCTTAATTCAACCCCCTTCTTAAGATAAATGAGGCCATTTGTCTAACAAGTGGTATCAGAGCAGGTTTCTTGTGTAAAGTTTAAAAACTTCAAGAATTGATATGGCCTTATCCAACTTTCCATTTCTTGAGGGAAATTCTATTAATAGGCCTCTTATGTTCAATGGCGAGGGTTATCACTATTGGATAACCCGAATGCAGATCCTTATTGAAGCCATAGATTTAAATATATGGGAAGCCATTGAAGTTGGTCCTTTTATTCCTACAAAGGTAGTGGGAAATGCAACTATAGAAAAAACAAGAGAAGAATGGAATGATGATGAAAGAAGAAAGGTTCAATACAATTTAAAGGCCAAAAATATAATCACTTCTGCATTAGACATGGATGAATTTTTTAGAGTCTCAAATTGTAAAAATGCAAAAGAAATGTGGGATACATTGCAAGTAACCTATGAAGGCACAACTGATGTCAAGAGATCTAGAATAAACACTCTCACATATGAATATGAACTGTTTAAAATGTTTCAATATGAGACCATAGAAGATATGCAGAAGAGATTTACTCGTATAGTTAATCATCTTGCATCATTGGGAAAAATATTTCCTAATGAAGATCTTATTAACAAAGTGTTGAGATATCTAAGCAGGCAATGGCAACCAAAAGTAACAGCAATTGCAGAATCAAGAGATCTCACTAATATGTCTCTTGCCACTCTCTTTGGAAAACTTCAAGAACATGAAATGGAACTTATGAGACTCCATCAACATGAAGAGAATGATATAAAGAGAAAAGGAATAGCACTCAGAGCCTCATCATCTTTTATTCAAGAAGAAAGTGACAAAGAGGACTTGACTGAAACAGAAGAAGATGATGATGATTTCAGACTCTTTGTGAAAAGGTTCAATAAATTTATGAGAAACAAAAGAAATAAAAGGGAATCAAACATCAATACAAAGAAGAAAGAAGAAGACTCCTCCTTAGCCCCAACATGCTATGAAAGTAATCAACCTGGGCACATGAGATTCGATTATCTTGTCTTTGAAAGAAGAATTGAAAAATCTGACAAGAGGAATCTCAAAGAAAAGAAAGAAAAGAAAGCATAGATCACTTGGGAAGAAAATGACAAAAATTCTTCAAGTGATTCAGAAAAATAAAATCATAAATCTGGGTATCATGATGAAAGACTATGAAAACAGAGAAGAGCAAAGGCAATACATTGATAGCAATTTCTCCAAACACATGGCATGCATCAAATTTTATTCATATTTCTCCCCAAGACAAATGGATATGTGATTTATGGAGACAACAAACAAAGGCCACTTGATCAACAAGCCCAACAAGTAATATCAAATGATACCAACAGGTCACTTGTCTTTGATTGATTACTTTGATGATTTTTGTCTATGATTGTTAACTTTTGATTGAGTTTTTGATGCTTGTTTACTCCTTAAATATTTGATTGTCATTAATGTTTTTGATTGATAGTTATGTTGATTGTCTTAGATAATTGTTTTTGATTATGTTTTGATGATTGCTTTTGTTTGATTGTGTTTAATTGTAAGTATTTGATTATATTTGATTGGTGTGTGTTAATTGTTTGATCAATACTTGTTTGAATGAATTAAATACATATTAGTGATGATGATTGATAGTGTTAGATGTATTTAGCATAGACATAGGTAATTTTTTTTTTTGGAAACTAGCCTAGTTTATGCTCTGGTAATCGATTACCATCCAGTGTAATCGATTACACAAGAATAGGCAGCCTGTAATCGATTACAACATCCTGTAATCGATTACCAGAAGGCTTATTACTCCTGTAATCGATTACCAAGCCTTGTAATCGATTACAACTCGTCCTCATCTATAAATACCTATGAAACCAGTGTTGCTGCGCAGCCAAGGCTTCTCCTCGTGCCTCCTCCATCCCTAAATCTTCAAACCTTCGTATCTTACTCAAATCTTCACCAAAACACGTCCCGTAAAGCCCAATCTTCCTCTTTTTCACACCTCTTTCACTTCCACCGATTGAAATCCACTAAAACTTCATCAAATGGGAGAACCATCGAAGAAGAGAAAGGGATCATCCTTCACCGCCACTGCTGCTACCCATCGCCGCCACGGACCATCCGAAGCACCCACAGCACCTATTCATCCCTCCTTGTCATCTCCAAGATCATCCACGTTGTTTTCATCCGATGATCAGCGTCTACGGTACCTTTCTCAATTTTCTTCTAGGATCATCTTAGACCCTAAGTACCTAGACGTAGATTTCTTTAATGATGAAATGTTTGATTGCTATCAAGTGTTTCAAAATTCTGGCTTGGTTGATTTCATGTCCTTAAAATTGCCACATTATCCTGAACTTGTAAAGGTCTTCTACTGTAATTTAAAAATTCAGGATGGCATTATTTCTTCTGAGGTGCATGGTATTCCAATGATCATTGATCAGTCATTGTTCTTTTCTTTAACTCATTTACCCAGTCAAGGTGCACCTTTTGAGGGCACCATTGTTGATGACTGGAAATTTGATTATTCTAGTCGTGATGCTCGCCGTATGGTCTGCAATGACCAGGCTGAAATGACCGGTAGATTGCTGGCCGAGTCATTAACATTTGATAATCGCATCATGCACTATATAATTGTTAGAATTTTGCTTCCCCGGTCTTCAAATTTGGCACAAGCCTCTGAGGAGGATTTGATTCTGATGTGGGCTTTTCTTACCGGTCGTCAAATCGACTGGGCTCACTTGGTTCGGTACCGAATGCATAAGGCATTACGGGCCAATGCACCTCTCCCTTACCCTCAATCGATAACTTTGTTTCTGCGTCATTTTCAAATTCCGCTTGATGATGAACCATTTGTTCAAGTCAAGCGTTCCTTTGCAATTGGTGCTGGTGCAGCGACTTCCTTTGGATACCGTAAGGATCGGAATGGTCAATGGCTGAACAAAGACGCACTCCCTCCTCAAGATGAGCGTACTCCTTCACCTCCTCCTCAGCGAGATGATTCAGCACTCATGACTGAAGTTCTTTCCGAATTAAGGGGTCTTCGTTCTTATGTTGGTGAACATTTCGACTCACTGGATACACGCTTTGCCGGAATGGATATTCGCCTCACACAGCTTGAAGAGGATGTGGGCTACATTCGTCAGAGTTTCGATCTTCCACCACCACCTCGACCTTCTTAGAATTTAGTTTCTAATTCTATGTCTCTTATAAGCCGTATATTTTTGCTATGCTACTTAGATTATTATTTTCAGTACTTTATTTATCTTGTAGTATTTGGATTTCAGACTTTTATGCTTTGATACTATGTGTTTTTGAGTTTTGAACTGTTTGGATTCTGGTTTGGTTATGTCTTATTTATGATTTTGGTTGGTTATGACTTATACTTTGTAATTGATCTGTTTCCACTTCATTATTATATCTGTTTTGATTCCCAAGTACTTTGGCTTTTGATGTTGCCAAAGGGGGAGAAAAATGAGGTGTAGAAAGGCTTAGAAAAAGCATAGAAATCAAGTGATCATCAATTCCAAAACATAGGGGGAGTGAACGTCAATTTTATACATATACATTGTTTGCTTGTATCTTGATTTCAGGACTTATATTGTCATCATAAAAATGGGGAGATTGTAGAAGCAAATGACTTTGGTGTTTTGATGATGATCATGATGATTTGATGCAAATGATGCAAATGGGCTTTTCAAGTTTAAATTCAAAACAATGATTCAAGAATACAAGCCACAACATCAAGATGATCACTAGTATTTTAGGAAGGGAATTCCTATTTGATATAGCAAAAGGTTTGGCCAAGTAATTTAAGTTAAAAAGTGTTTCTCAAGAGATTTACTCTCTAGTAATCGATTACCAGAGGATGTAATCGATTACCAGTGACCAAAAATGATTTACAACAACAACTAAATATTTGAATTCAAATTTTAGACTGTGTAATCGATTACACAATATTGGTAATCGATTACCAGCAGTTAATAAACATTTTAATTCAAATTTTAAAACCTGTAATCGATTACACAAATCCTGTAATCGATTACCAGCGGAGATTTTCAGAAAATAACTTCCAAGAGTCACATCTATTCAAATGGTTTATGAATGGCCATCAAAGGTCTATTTATATGTGACTTGGAAACACGAATGGAAAGAGAGTTTTTCATTGCCCAAAAAGTTTTATCCTCTCAAAAGATTAAGAGAGTTTTTCTGAATTGAAATGTCTTATCTTCTCAAAGATTCCTTGGTCAAACACTTGCATATTCAATAAGGAATTGTGATTGATCTTCATTGTACAATCTATCTCTTTCAAGAGAGATTTCTTCTTCTCTTATTCCTACATCTGAAAAGGGATTAAGAGACCGAGGGTCTCTTGTTGTAAAAGAATTCTGAACACAAAGGAAGGATTGTCCTTGTGTGTTCAGAACTTGTAAAAGGATTTTACAAGAGAGTGGAAAATCTCAAGTGGGTTGCTTGAGGACTGGACATAGGCACGGGAAGTGGCCGAACCAGTATAAATCAGTTTGCATTTCTCTCTTCCCTTAAACCTCTTTTTATTTATTATTGTTTTATATTTATATTCAGATTGTTCTATTTGAATCAATATTTAAGAAGTTCATTGTTAAGGGAATTTGTAACTTGAATAGAAAGTGAAATAGAATTTTAATTGGGGAATAGTTCTTGTTATCTTAATTCAACCCCCCCTTCTTAAGATAAATGAGGCCATTTGTCTAACATGATCAAGCAATATGTTTGCACTTTTCACATCTCTATGTATGATTGATGGAGAGGTATCAGAATGCAAGTACTTTAGTGCCTTAGTAGTTTGTGTTGTTATTTGCAATCTAAGTTGCCAAAAAAATCCTAAAGATTGTCCTTGATCGTAAAGACGCTCATAAAGAGTACCGTTTGGAAAAAATTCATACACAAGAAAAGGAACTTTTGTTTCTAAACAACATCCCAAGAAGTTTACAAGGTTCTTATGCTTTATTTGACAAACTATGATGAAATCATTGATGACTATCTCTTTCTGGATTGCATCACAGATTTGGGACTTCTTAATGGCTCATTTTTAAACTATTCCTTTATAAACTATTCCTTGGCCACCTTTGCCAAGGATCCTGCTTACGTCAAAATTGTTGGTGGCCTATTTTTTTTCTTTTTTAGTGAAAACCTTAGGTATTTCTAATGATGCTTTATGCTTAGCTATTTCTTACCATAAGAAAAGGCCACCATTTTGTTTAGTATTTTGGTTTTTAAATTTGATGTACATTATTTAATTTCGTGGCACCCTAAAATCTATTATGAATAAATATGCACTTTTTCCTTTAAAGTAAACTCATTTTTAATGTAATGATGTTCATTAATCCATTTGTGGAAATATCTTACCTTAAGAAAATGCAAGTATTTTTTTTTCTTTTTAATCCTTTATGTATGCAAGTCGTGACATAAATATAAATCGTTTGGTACAAACAAATGTGTTTCAAAAGTAAACCATACATTTTTTTTTAATAAAGAGAAGGGGAAATGATATAAAATAAAGCTATTGAAATATATTATAAAGAGTGATTCATTACAATAAGTACTAAGTTTGAAACCGAAGATATATCAAAGTGTGGGTAAGTCTCAAAATGCATATGATAAAAAGCTTATGACCACAAGTACATACAAAATATCTAGAACCTACGTCTACCTATACATATGAAAAAGAAAGGAAGACACCCAGTCTCAGAGCAGTCATTGCCAACCCAATCCTACAGGAGAAACTGTACGCAAAAAGGGGCGAGTCAAGAATCAACAACTAAGAGGTCCTTAACAGCAAGACTCCCTAAAGAGACATCCCACCTATTTTTATCAGGGTCCTCCTCACTACTTTCCTTCATAAGCCACCCTACTTCTCCATAAGAAAGCTCTCCATTGACTATAGCTATGCCATCCACCATGATAAGATCAAAAGGATACTCTATCGCCTCTAGCGGGTCCTCCTCTAACATCTCTGGGTCCTCCTCGATCTCATCGTCCTTTGCAATGGGTGTTAGAGAGAGCATGGCTGACACCGCATGCTCAAAATCCTCACCTACATCAGATGGCCCTAGCATATAGTCCAATGCGCCCAAAGAAGATGATGAAGACAACAAAGAGGAGATCTCTATGATCTCCCTAGGAATGGCATGACGATAGTAGGGTGATGTAGGTTGCACCCACCATATAAAGTACTTTATGAACTACGATGCCTCCTCGAAGTAAAAAAAGGATGTCACAGTGAACCTTAGGTACCCAATAAAGTGGTCAACTCCCAATGCCACATCCAGGAAGCATCTGCCAATCCCACAGTCAAGCTTGAGGAGAAGCTCCGACTCCATCTTACCTTATAAATAAAAACGTAAGGGTGAGTCTTTCCACTTTATCAGCCAAAACATAGAAAGACCTAAATCAAGTTAAAACACACAAGACTAGCAATCACTGTGATGTGGCTATCTATCGAATCTCACATGCATTTTAAGGCATTACCTTTTGATTAACTCAACATATATGTTTATATATCCCACTGGCCAAATGCCAAAGGAACTTCCAAAACTAAGTGGTCTTACGATACTTTAGTCTGGATGACTGTCAGGAAGGCACCCTATGGTATAATGGCAAGGCTCTCACTAACTGGTTATGTCTCGCATTTGTTGGGATTGCTAAGTCGACACTGTGGAAAATGCAACCGCAAACTTAGTGCCATATCCCTAAGAAACAACAAGTTAGCAAGCATACCCTAGGTACCACTCGGTAAGGCCATCCTAACTTTGAGGCCTTGCTCCTCAACCACTCCTTATTGTTGTAGGGCTCAACTACATAGGTACAAAACATCATCAAAAGGCGAACCAAGTTTGAGAATCATCCAAACTTCACATCACAACAACAGGGATCCCATCCATACCGCATGATGGAAACCACCAATCAATTAGTGTCTAGTGAGCTCTCACAATTTTTAGCACATTCCCCCATGCGACTCTCTTGAAATAGCTCTCTACATTCCCTTGCGAGTCCGCGTCCACTTGTACATCGCTCAAATGCATTAAGAAAACATCCTAGTCACAAGGGTACTTGTATTTGAGTCCTTGTGAACTAACAGAACTTGCACATTATTCAAGACATACAATGTCCACTAGAACAAGGTTCTAGTCCACATTGGGACTCATGCCTAAGTCCTTGTACCATACACACAAAGGCACACGTCTTTCGAGATGCAATATGCCCACTAAAATAGGGTCCTAGTCAACACTGGGACTCATGTCTGACACTCTGTAACTATCACACACATGTCTTAACACATAGATCATTACCATTGGCGATTGCAAGCCAATCGAGCCACAAACCAAACATCACATGCAACAGTGCCTGAGGTCACACCTCCTGATCTCCAATTAAAACATCGCATTCCACAATTATAAGTGCCTGAGATTCACAATTCCTGGGTCTTTCAAATGTAAACAAACATATTATACTTACAGGGAAATCACTAAATTATCACACAACAGTTTGACAAAAATTAACAAGGCAAATCATCCATACTTAGTCAAAATTTAAACTATAAGTAACATGCATTTTAAAAAACCTAGCTTTTGGAAATAGTCAGATTTAAGCATCTGTAAAACTTTACAAATAATTTTATTATTGAAAACTTTTTACAGACTTGAAGGAAATTTTATTATCTTTCAAATAAGGTAAAATAAACCATCAACAAAAATCTAGAAAAAACATAAAAAATTCTTCAAGGCAGTGAGATAGAGAGCACTCTAGTTTGGACATAATTCAAAGACTTTTGAATTTCTACTTCTTCCCAAAACCAAAAAGACTTCTAATTTTTATAGTGTAAAGCTAACATCATCCCCTTTTCAGAAAGGTAAAAATTACACAAAAATTCATCCTATGTTGTTCCTGGTGAAATTTTCTTTTCAACACTTTTCCCCGACCTAAAACTATCTTTCTTACAGCAACTATGTTTCATTTGAACCCTGAGAAAATGATTTATAAAATTGTGTTTGGAGCGAAACAAAACAAAATTCATGAAAAGTCAACAGGTAGATTTAATTCTAGGCTTGAAACCCCGAGGCTGGTTTAGAGGATCCAACCTCTCCCTTCTCATAGCCTAATTTTGAAAATCCAAACTTGCTTTTTAAAATCTAAACAAAAATTGGACAGAGTCTCCTTTGTACTAGTAGCTTTTCCAAAGCACAAAAAATGAAGAAAAACTAGAAGGAGAACATGCATGCAAAGAGAAAAAGGTTTCAGCTTGGAAAAAACAATGAAAAAACTGGAAAAAAATAAAGGAGAACTTTGATGCATGCAATGCATAGGAGGCTTAATACACCATGGTTGCCTCCTCCCAAAGGCAACCAAGGCAACCATGCATAGCTGAGTTCATCACAAAAGCCCTCTTACCCTAAGCTTCATATCACGAAAATGAGAGGAAAGTGAGGTTGCAAGCTCTTGGCCTTGCACACCACGAAATACTTGTGCTGAAAAATAAGGTGTGATTACCCTAGCCTTGTAGTGTCCACACAAATTGAGAGGTGGAAAGGAGAGTGTCTAGCTTTCTTGGTCTGAATAGGAGGTGAGAGAAGTGACATTTAGTTCACTCTTTGCTTAGTCACCAAGATTCAAAAAAGAAATGAAGTGAATGCATGTGAAGTGAGGTATAGAGAAAGGGAGAGTGGTGAAGTGATTGAATGGGTGAGTGTTTATGATTAGGTAAGAGTGTGGTGTAAGCATGAAGTATTGTTTTGGTTTTTGAATATGTTAAGAAAACATTGATGTTATTTCCATAAGCATTTGAGAATTCTATTTATTGTGATTTTTTCTTGACTTGGGTAAAATACGAATTATACAAGTAGTTTTTTTTTTCCATTATATGAAGGAGATGTACTTCAGTCTACCTATTCTAGATGATCCATTCAATGATCGAGGTGGGAAACAACAATTCAAAACAAAGGGTCCTAAATAGAAAAACGTTGAAAACCAAAAGACAAGATGATTCATTTTAATGGTCAAGAGTGTAGATGAAAAGAAAGGTGCAATTGGTGGGAGAAAAATAGCAAGGAAATTGAATGATTTACAAAGAAAAAAATGAGTCTGTGACAACTAGCAATAATCTAAGTTAGAAAATGTGTCATTAACTTAAGTGACTAAGATTATAAACTAGCTATAATCCTTAAGAAACTCACTAATTTCCTATTTTTCAAGAGAGACGATCTATGTAATATGAAGAAAAGGATCTGGATATCCTTATACAAATGTTTTATGGGATGTAAGATTACATTATTAGATTGTATGACATTGTATAACTGATTTGGTTGGCCAAATATTTCTTTATCTTTTTTAATCATATCTCCTCAAATCTTATCTTTATTTATTTATCATCTTATCTTTGCATTATTTTATAATATTAAATAGTCTTTGCAAATCATAAGTGAATAATAAATACTTTAAAAACAGGAAAAAATACAATTAAGCACATGAATTATTGATTTAGTCAAATTTATTTATAATCATTAGTGACTCAAAATTTATCATGTTTACATATGTAGTTAACTACATATGATGCTCAATAAAATTACTAACCACTAAACAAAGTAAACAATAATTTATGATTGACTTAATCACCTTATTCACGACATGAATAGAAATTTTCATCATATGATTCGTCTAAATTTAAAGCAAAAGTAAGATTTATCATGTGTGCCATACACTTATGAAATAATTTATCATTGTCATGTTTTGTAGTTTTTACCTTAACTTTGGACAGAACTAACTAGGAATATAGGTTGCATGATTCAATTCGTACAAGTAGAATTATTCCCCAAGATGATATGGCACAAGCTTTGCTCATATAAGTTTAGTCTTTTAGGCATGCAATAAAAGAAAATCATGTTCACATTCGACTTTTGAGTAATAATATTAAAAGGGATAAAGTTAACAACCAATGATAACATGAATACAAATTTCAACCATACGATGTGCCTTGATTTAAAATAATAGTAAGAGTTAACTTGTGCATTACACATTTATCAAATCATTTAGGATTATCATTTTTTGAAGTTTGTAATGAAAAGTTTGGCTTTAAAATGAAATCCAATTGAATGTAACAACTTAAGTTATTAATGTAACCTTAACTTTGATGCACATAACTAACCAATAAATATAGCTTACATGATTCCCTTAATACATGTAGAATTATTCCCTTATATGACGTGACACAAGCTTTACACACACAACATGAATCTTTTAGGCATGAGTCAAAGAACATCTTGTTCAAATATGACTTTTGAGAAATATATATTAGAAGGATTAGAGTTAATCACAAATGATAAAAGGTTAACAATTATTTATGATATACTCTTTTCATCAAGTCATACAAACATCCGAGTCCATTTTGGCATTCGGGAAAATCTTTCATTGTTTTCACCCTCTAGGTGCACATTTTTTTTCCAAAAAACCTTTCGTGTTTTGATCCATGAATTTCCAAAGAAAACTGGCGATAAGTTCTTTTTCAAAAGAATGTTAGTTTTGTTAGTTTTTTTAGTTTTTTGTTTTGAAAAAAGTTATAACCTAGGAAAGGTTGTCACCTGAGATTACACTTATCAAAGGAACAAAGGGCGCGTGAACGAAAAGAAACCATACACAAATCCCTTCTTTTTTTGTTTAGTTTTTTCTTGTTTCAAACCAACCATCACAATGAAATAACACGACAACATGCTGGAAGCGATAAACTAGAGACGAGTTCCATCACAATGAAATAATACGTCAATATGCTGGAAGTGATAAAATAAAGTTTCATCACAATAAAATAACAAACAAATACTGAAAGAAATAAAATGAAGTCAAGTTCTATCACAATGAGATAACAAACAAATACTGAAAGCAATAGAAACAAAATAAAGACGAGTTCACAGTTTTAAGTGATCATGGTCAAGCGACTTAGCCTCCTCAAAGGAAGAAGTTCATCACATCGACCATGTCATCGTCCTCCTGAGCAACATCCTCACCTTCGAGGGTCCCTGCGGGTCCTGCCCCTGCCTGAAATTGGGCCTATCTACAGGCCATGCAACTGTGGCCCCGAACTGCTCTGGGGTAGGCCACGAGTAAAGGCTGGGATCCTGGCTTTGCTGATGTAGGGTGTACTGGTAAAAGCTCTCATTCAACTGCACCCGACCCCTATGATTGGCCACTTGCTGGTCAGCCACATGCTACATGTAGAGTTCCATCCTCTAGATGTGAGCAGAGATGGACTCTAGGGATGGCGGCTGCTATGGAGGTGGCGGTGGTGCATATGCGACTAGCTACTGCTGATGGTCCTGCCCCTGCTGCTACGCTTGTCTCGACATGCAGTACTTTTCTATAAAGGTCCTGTTAATAGGAGGCCAGATAAGCTTTGTGGGCGTAACCGGCACCCCATAGAACTGGCAGAGACCCGTGATCAAGGGTAGAAAACCTAGTGCTCTGTTGGACTTTTTCGGGTCCACTAGGTGTCTGGGAGGTGCGATCCCTGCAAATTGGTAAGTTTTGTCTGAGATTAGCTAGGCCACATGAATACTAACTTGAGTAAAAACGGTGTAGACCAGCTGGCATTTCGGCAGGGGAAGATCGAAATTATGATCGCTGGGGAGGATATTACTGAGAAGCAGCGTCATCCAGATCTGTGTCATGGTGGTCATGCTAGTGTTCATGATCCGCACCCGTCTCCCCGCCACACTTCGTGCAACGTCCTGTCCTGGAATGCACAGTAGCTGGCTTATGGCCTCCTTATCAAATCCCGAAGCTTGGCTCCTCCTTTCACTGAACTCGCAACGTTGCCCCTCTTCCAGGACCAACGGATGCTCCAAGAACTGATTAATGGCATCTTCATCAAAGGGGACCCATTGGCCCTGCACCCTGGAGCGCTTATCCCTAACTTCTTCATCTGTGGGCCATGCATTAGCATAGAATTCCATGACTATTTTCGGGTTATATTTAGCCATGGGCCCTATGAGTTGAGTCCATTGCCTTTTGAAACTTCCTCCTGGAACTTGGTGTATTCTTCCTCTCTTAGTTGGACCCGCCTCTCCTTGAGGAAAGACTAACTCTTGATCACCTCAAAGCGGCGTTGGTGTTCCTCACTTTGTAACTGGTGTCCGTCAAATTCTATGTCCGCTTGTGGAGCCACACTGGATCCTTCTCTCGTGGTGTCCTTCCTTGCCCTCTTAGAGAGAAGCTTCTTTGGAGCCATTGCCTACAAAGACACATCCATAAAAAGTTAGTTTGCACAAAATGCACAACCATTATTTCATTTATCTTGAGAAAGAAAAGGCCAACCAATTTTGAGTGGTGTGTGTTTCTTTTGCTAATTGCAAGTGTTACTCTGCAAATAATTAAAACAAATCACACACCAGTGCATATTATTATTTTTCTTTGAAAAACATCCTACAACTACTTAGATGCAAAGGGCATATGATAGTGTAGCAAGCTCAACCAATAACTAGGCTAATTCCACCCAATCACTTTCACATATCTATGTAATTCATGTATTTTGCAACTTAGGTTGTTAGATCAAAATTCCAAGAGCATGAGCTTGACTGTACATGCATAAACTCATTTCACACTTAAATTCCAAAACAAAACATGAAATGGTCATTGAGGCATTTTATTGAACAGTTGGTGGGCGCATGTTTAAGCATGAAAAAATGAGGAATAAAGAACAACATGACAAGCCAACCTATAATAGGATCAAGGATAGGCCTAGGGCCATCCATTGAAGCCCCTAATCAAGCATTCAAGATACCACAAGGAACAAGTAAAATTGAATGGAGATGGTGCTTACTTGTGTGAGATGAAAGAGAATGTGAAAAATGAAATCAAAAGGGCACAAAGGAAGCTTGGGGCCGCCAATGGTGGCTCCCCTAAGCTTGCTAAAGGTTTTGAGTTTTGGGGAAGAAATGGGGTGAAAATGGCTTCACCCTTCCCCTTTTTATGTTTTCTCGTCAGACCTCGCTCGCCCAGGTGAGCTGGCCACTCGTCGAGGCGAGCTAATTTTTTTTTTTAGCAAAAAATCCTTTGCAAAGTTGTGTTATTCATTGTTATATTTTCTCTCTAAAAATCCTATAATTGCATATAAACTTAGGCGAATTCAGGATATAGTTCAAGAAAACAAACAAGTATGAAATAGGAAATTTTAAAAAGCAAAGCTAGAGATACTAGGCTGCCTCCCAGGAGCGCTTCTTAAACATCTTTAGCTGGACGTGGGGTGGTGATCGATTGATCATGGGCCTAGCACCTGTTCGTACCTGCCCCTAAACTTGGACAAAGAAAGTTTCATCATGCAACAAATGTGAAACAATACTACAAGATGCTTGCATTACTTTTCTCCTGCCCCTAGTACTTACCCAAATTGGTATGGTGCTGACCATCACTCAAATGATTCTTTATTCATCTTTCGATTTGCAGGATCCTGGATGACAAGATGCAAATGCATGCATGTTTATGATCGAACGTTAAATGTAACAATTCAACAGGTGTTATTGTGTTCAATTTTACTTAAACGCTTACAACACCCCGTTGATCGAGCCGAATGGCTCCGGATTTAGTGAGGAAGATCGAGAGTGTATGTTCTTAAAGACAATAAAATGTAAAGGACACAACACTGGAGGTAGAGATGCAAATCATTAACCCACATTTATTAATGTTGCGATTATTGTTTACAAAAGATTTCAAGACTTGGAGATTCCAATGAGTCCTTGAGGATGGTCAGATGTTAAGCCTTCTAATTGCCCCAGGTGTTATGCGTAATACCGCTTAACAATATCAGAGTTCACTGGCGAAGGTAGCTCTTCGTCATCCATGTTTGTAAGCAATAATGCTCTTCTCGAAAAAGCCTTCTTCACAATAAATGGTCCTTCATAATTCGGGGCCCATTTCCCTCTGTGGTCCTTTTGAGCCTAGGATACTTTCTTTAGGACAAGATCCCCCTCACTAAACTTACGCGGGTGCACCCTCTTGTCAAAAGCATTCTTCACTCTACTTTGATACAGTCACCCATGACTTATGGTGGCCAATCTCTTACCCTCGATAAGATTCAACTGATCAAAGTGAGCTTGGGCCCATTCTGATTCTTTCAACCCCGACTCAGCTAGGATTCTCAAAGAAGGAACCTCCACCTCAAACAGGAGCACAACCTCTATCCCGTACACCAAAGAGAAAGGGGTTGCCCTGGTAGATATGCGCACCGAAGTTTGATAACCACGCAATGCAAAGGGAAGAATCTCATGCCAATCCTTGTATGACACGGTCATCTTCTGAACTATCTTCTTGATATTTTTATTAGCAGCCTCAACTGCCCCATTTATCTTAGGCCTGTAAGGCGTGGAATTATGGTGTTGGATTTTGAAATTCTGACACATCTCTTTCATCATCTTGTTCTTTAGATTGGTGGCCTTATGGGTGATAATCTTCCTGGGCAACCCATATCGGCAAATTATCTCATTTTTGATGAATATGATCACCACACTCTTAGTCACACTATCATATGAAGCTGCTTCGACCCATTTGGTGAAGTAGTCAATGGCATTAAGATGAAGTGATATCCGTTTGAAGCTTTAGGCTCAATGGCTCCGATCATGTCTATGCCCCACATAGAGAATGGCCAAGGTGCTGCCAAGACGTTCAAAGGTATGGACAGAGCATTAACATTACCAGCGAAGGCCTGACACTTATGGCATTTTCTCACATGGATGCAACAATCGCTCTCCATAGTGAGCCAGTAATACCCCGCTTTCAGAATTTTCTGGGCCATGGCATGTCCATTGGCATGCATTCCAAAGGATCCCTCATGCACCTCTACCAGCATTTGCTCAGCCTCTCGGCATCCGCACATCGAAGTAAAACCATGTCACGGTTCCTTTTATATAGGATATTCCCGCTCAGGAAGAAGCCGGCTGCCAACCTTCGCAAAGTTCTCTTATCGTTGTTAGAGGCCTCCTGCGGGTATTCCTTTTCTTCGATGTATCGTTTGATATCGAAGTACCAAGGCTTACCATCCTTCTCTTCTTCTATTAAGCAGCAATGTGCAGGCTTGCCATGACATCTGAATTCGATGTACGGAAAATCCCCGTGTGGGCTTAGCTGAACCATGGATGCCAGTGTGGCAAGGGTGTCAGCCATCTGATTTTCCTCTCTGAGAATATGATGAAAGGATATGTCATCAAAGAATTCTATCAATTTCTTGATGTAAGCCTGGTAAGGTACCAATTTATGATCTCTGGTCTCCCACTCACCCTTCAACTGGTGAATTACAAAGGCCGAGTCCCCATATACCTTGAGCAACTTGACATTGAAGTCAATTGCCTCTTGGATCCCAAGGGCACACGCCTCATACTCAGCCATGTTGTTTGTACAGTTGAAGCCTAACCTAGCTGTGAAAGTAATATATTGTTTGTCTGGGGAAACCAATACTGCCCCAACTCCATGGCCTAGTGCATTAGACGCACCGTCAAACCACACAATCCATTTGTGATGTAGGCTTCATTGGAGCTTGTAGGCCTAAGATCTTCTTTATCAATGGATTCCTTTGCTTCTTGGAAGATGAATGGCAGTGGAATGGAGAAGGAAGAGAGAGAGGAGACGCCACTTCAAGGAGAAGATGAGTCTAGAAGAAGCTCACCACCATAGGAGGCCACAAATTAGAGCTTGGAGGAAG
This sequence comes from Glycine max, assembly GCF_000004515.6. Classification (NCBI taxonomy): domain Eukaryota; kingdom Viridiplantae; phylum Streptophyta; class Magnoliopsida; order Fabales; family Fabaceae; genus Glycine; species Glycine max. The sequence continues at coordinate 34,093,893 of NC_038251.2, forward strand.
AAGAAGATGAATGAAGGGGGAGGAAGACAAGAGCACGAAATTTTGTGCTCTAAAAGAGCTCTGAAATCTAAAGTTTAATTTTCAAATGATCAAACTTAAAAAAATGCACACACATGACCTATATTTATAGCCTAAGTGTCACACAAAATTGGAGGGAAATTTGAATTTCACTTGAATTTGAAATTGAATTTGTGGAGCCAAAATTTCACTAATTATGATTAGTGAATTTTAGTTATGGTTCAGCTCACTAATCCAAGATTTTCCACTAAGTGTGCTTAGGTGTCATGAGGCATGTAAAACATGAAGGACATGCACAAAGTGTGACTATATGATGTGGCAATGGGGTGTAGTAAGCAAATGCTCACCTCCCCCTCTAAAATTTGATTGGATTGGGCTTCTACCAATTCAATTAAATTTATTTCCAACCACACACATCAAATATTCACTTAGTGCATGTGAAATTACGAAATTACCCCTAATACAAACACTAGTCTAGGTGCCCTAAAATACAAGGGCTAAAAAATCCTATATTTCTAGGGTACCCTACCTATATTATGGAGCCTTAAATACAAGGACCAAATATAATGACATCCTAGTCTAATATGTACAAAGATAATTAGACCCAACCTTGGCCCATGGGCTCAGAAATCTACCCTGAGGGAGCCTTCTTTAGTAGCTCTAGCCCAATCCTCTTGGAGCCTTTTGCTCATGGCTCTAGTGACTGGTCCCTTCCTAGGGAGGATTGCATCATCCCCTTCCCCTTGAAGAGGATTTGACCTCAAATCTGTTAGTTCCTCCTCCTCAATATCAGCTCCACCTGCAAAAGGAATTAAATCAAAAATGTTAAAAGTGGTGCTGACTCCATACTCTTCTGGGAGGTCCAACCTATAGGCATTATTATTGATCCTCTCCAAAACCTGAAAAGGTCCATCCCCTCTAGGGCTAAGCTTGGATTTCCTTTTAGTAGGGAATCTATCCTTCCTAAGATGGTGCCAAACCCAGTCACCCTCGTTAAGAACTAGCTCTTTTCTTCCTCTATTGCCTTTAGTTGAATACACCTTTGTTTGGTTCTCTATTTGGTTCTTAACCCTCTCATGCAACTTCTTTACAAACTCTGACCTAGATTCCCCTTCTTTATGTATAAAAGAAGTGTCTAGTGGGAAGGGAATGAGGTCTAACGGTGTTAGGGGATTGAACCCATAGACAACCTCAAAAGGGGAGTGTTTGGTGGTTCTATGAACCCCCCTGTTGTAGGCAAATTCTACATGAGGAAGATACTCATCCCAAGACTTATGGTTGCCTTTCAGAAGAGCCCTTAAATGGGTGGATAAAGACCTATTCACTACCTCTGTTTGCCCATCAATTTATGGATGACAAGTGGTAGAGAAAAGAAGTTTAGTTCCTAGCTTAGCCCATAAGGTTTTCCAGAAGTGGCTAAGGAACTTAGCATCTCTATCTGACACAATGGTCCTAGGCAAACCATGGAATCTCACAACTTCCTTGAAAAAGAGTTTTGAGATGTGGGAAGCATCATCTACCTTGTGGCACGATATAAAGTGTGCCATCTTGCTAAACCTATCCACCACCACAAAGATAGAGTCTACACCTCTTTGGGTTCTAGGAAGCCCAAGGACAAAGTCCATACTAATGTCTACCCAAGGTGAGAAAGGGATGGGTAAGGGTGTGTATAGCCCATGAGGCATCACCCTAGACTTGGCTTGTAAACAATCCACACACCTAGTGCAATGCTTATGGACATCTTTCTTCATATGGGGCCAATAAAACTTTTCTTTGAGTATGACAAGGGTCTTGTCTATCCCAAAGTGGCCCATGAGTCCGCCCTCATGGCTCTCTTTCACAAGTAATTTCCTAATGGATCCTTGGGGGTACGCAAAGCTTTCACTCTTTGAACAAATACCCCTCAGCCAAATAGAATCCATCTTGGGCCTTTTTCCCACAACTCTCGTAAATGGGAGAGAAATATTCATCTAAAGCATACAAGTCCCTAATATTATCAAATCTTAAAATTTGAGCTCCTAAGGAGAAAAACAATGTGTGTCTCCTAGAGAAGGCATCAGCTACCACATTTGTTTTTCCCTTTTTGTATTTGATAACATATGGAAATTGCTCTAGGTACTCTACCCATTTTGCATGCCTCTTGTTTAACTTGCTTTGCCCTCTAATGTACTTAAGTGATTGATGATCACTATGAATGACAAATTCCTTGGAAACAAGGTAATGTTCCCATGTTTGGAGGGCTCTTATTAAGGCATAAAGTTCTTTATCATAGGTAGGGTAGTTGAGGGTGGCACTGTGAAGTTTTTCACTAAAATAAGCAATAGGGTGCCCACCTTGTAACAATACAGCTTCAACTCCCACTCTTGAGGCATCACATTCTAGCTCAAAAGTTTTAGAAAAGTCAAGAAGAGCTAGAACAGGTGCCTTAGTAAGCTTTTCTTTGAGCAAAGCAAAGACTTGCTCTTGTTTTTCACCCCAGGTAAATGCCACATTCTTCTTCACCAACTCATTGAGAGGTGATGCAATTGTAGTGAAATTAGGAACGAATCTTCTATAGAATCTTGCTAACCCATGGAAGCTCCTAATATCTCCCGCACTTTTTGAGGTAGGCCATTCTTGGATGGCCTTGATTTTCTCAGGGTCCACTTGGACCCCATTTCTACCAATTACAAAACCTAAGAAAACTATATTTTCTACACAAAAGGTACATTTCTCTATATTTGCATAGAGGGTGTTTTTCCTAAGGACTGAAAGAACTTGCCTGAGATGTCCTAAGTGATCATCTAGGCTCCTACTGTACACTAAAATATCATCAAAATAAAAAACTTTAAATCTACCTATGAAATCCCTTAAGACATGATGCATAAGCCTCATAAAGGTGCTTGGTGCATTAGTGAGCCCAAAAGGCATCACTAGTCATTCATACAAACCAAACTTGGTCTTGAAAGCGGTTTTCCACTCATCACCCTTTTTCATCCTGATTTGGTGATAACCACTTTTAAGATCAATTTTTGAAAAGATATTGGCACCGTGCAACTCATCAAGTAAATAATCAAGTCTAGGAATGGGGTGCCTATATTTTACAATGATGTTGTTGATGGCCCTACAAACTGTACATGTCGCAACCTACCCTTGGGCGGGAGGGCAACACGAGACTCACGGGTGCGTCTTCCATGAGAGGAAAATGCGTGGAGTCGCCACTAACATTTAGTTGAGGAAAACGTTGGAAAAATTGGAAAGGTGTGGTCTACGACCTTTAATCGTGAAAGGTTCGAGAGTTATTTTTATGCACGGGGAAGGTATTAGCACCCCACACGTCCATCACAAAAGACGACAACCTTTAATAAAGTGTGCAAATATGACTTCAAAATGTTTTATTTTCCTTTTTTTTATGTCTTTTTGTGTTTTTATGCTTTTTGTATTTTTTATCTTTTTGTGGTCGATGAGGGTGTTTCCCTTGCTCCTACATATCCTCAATTTGTGATGAGGAAATCAGACCTACATAGTTCTTTGAGAACTAAACGTTGGTTAAGTTGTTTTTATCTTTTTTAGCAAGATATATTTTAATCGAACAAAAGGTCATTTTAAGGCGTTGGACCATTAAACGATCTTTTGATTTTTGAAAGGAGAGAAACGTTAAGGCGTTGGACCATTAACGATCTTTTGGTTTTTGACATAAAACGACAAAGTTACATATTGATTTTATGATTTTGAATGGTCCATGTTTAACCAATGAAAGCAAAGGGGACCGTTTTAAGGCGTTGGACCTTTAACGGTTTTTAGTGATTTTTGTGGACAAAGCTTAATTTGTGAGTTGATTTTAGCTTTAGTTTCACTTTGGTTATTAGTCAATTCATTCAAGGAAACTTTCAGAAAAACGTCCGATTGATTTTTTTTGATTTATTTTATTCGAAGATATTTTGATTATTTTATTATTATTTTTCCCTTTTTTGGTTTAAAACGTGGTTACGGCGTGAATGATCGGTTGGATTTTATTTTAACAGAGATTAAACGATATTATAACTCAAATGATTGGTGGAAATTTATTTTATTATTTATTAGGTGAGAAAACGGCTTAAATAAATGGTTAAAGTACGTCAAAAGGGGGTACGGAAAATAAACGAAATAAAAATAAAAGCACGTGGAATAAGTGGGGACCACTAAGGGTGCATAAAATGAATTGAAAGATTTGAGTTCGAGAACTTACCGGTTGAAGACCGAAGAACGATGAAGAACGGTGAAGAATCTTCACGAAATCGCTCACGAAAACGTCTCGGAAGCATTACGGAAGCGCCTCGGCTTGGATTTTTTCCACAGAAACAATTTTCCTCACTAATTTCGAGAGAATCCTAAATACCAGAAAGACTGAACATTTTTGCTTTGCCCTCTTTCCCCTATTTATAGGAGGAAAGAGGGAGGTGGTTGCCGCCCAGCTCACCTGGGCGAGCTGGGTTGCTTCCACCAGAAGGCACCACCTTCTGTTGGAACCCCCTGAAAGGCCCAAGTGGGCCTGGTTTCTATTTGCACCCCATTTTTACTAAATACACCCCCTTTTGTGTTTTTTTGCTGATTCCTTTCTGAAACGTTACGGAACTTCACGGATTACATAACAACACCCCTTTTCTTTCCATAAATGTTGCGAAACTTTACGGATTACGCAACAATGCCCTTTTTTGACTTTCGGAACTTTACGTATTGCGCAACAATGCTTCTTTTCGACTTCCAGAATGTCGCGAAACTTTACAGATTACCTAACGATGGGTGTTAAGTACCTCGAGGCGGTCAAGAGAAGGTTGCATGCCACCAGACAATGGTCCCTGGATGAAATTAGGGTATGACAGTTGCCCCTCTTTAGTTATCTTTTATTGGATATAAAAGCAAAGTAAAGACATGACACTAATTTCATTCGAGCGGAACATTATTCGACCAGTCAATATCTCGACCAGTGGAACCTGTCATTCAAAAAGAAAGAAAAGGCATCAGAAGTGTCAACAAAACTTCAGTGTCTTTGAAAGCGATAAAGCGGGACAACCACGACACTTCCCTATGCCATCGAACTTGATCGTCCCCACCCATCAGAGAAGAATCTCGTGCGTCATCGGGCTTGAATGCGTTCGGACGACGAGAGAAAAAACCTGCAAAAATTTTGAAAATAATCAAATCGAACGACCAATATTATCTAGATATCGTCAAATTCGTTCCCCTCGATTGACGAAAGGTGCGGATGACCATATGGTATCTTCGCTTGCCACCTGACTCGTTGTCCCTGGATGGCCAAAAGGTGCAGAAGATGATGTTAGTCTCTGCGCGTCAACGGGTTCGTTTGCCCCTGGTTGACAAAAGGTGCGAGTAACAATACGGTACCCCCGCATGTCACCTGACTCCATGGGTCAGGATGACAAAAGGTGCAGAAGACGATGGTAGTCTCTGCGCGTCAACGGGCTCGTTTGCCCCTGGTTAACGAAAGGTGCGGGTAACCATACGGTACCCCCGCATGTCACCTGACTCCATGGGTCAGGATGACAAAAGGTGCAAAGGACAATGTTAGTTTCTGCGCGTCAACGGGCTCGTTTGCCCCTGGTTGACGAAAGGTGCGGATAACCATATGGTACCCCCGCATGTCACCTGACTCCATGGGTCAGGATGACAAAAGGTGCAGAAGACGATGTTAGTCTCTATGTGTCAACGGGCTCGTTTGCCCCTGGTTGATGAAAGGTGCGGATAACCATACGGTAGCCCTGCATGTCACTTGACTTCATGGGTCAGGATGACAGAAACCGTTCGTACGGATAACCGCTTGGTTATTTCCGTACGTCACCTGACTTCACGGGTCAGGATGACAGAAAGCGCGAAAGACGACGTAAATCTTTGCGTGTCAACAGGTTCGTTGGCCTTGATTGACAAAGGGTGCAGAAGACGACGTTAGTCTTTGCATGCTACCGGACTCTTAGTCTGACGGATAGCGAAAGTGTGTTTATAAGGATAACCACTTGGGTATCTCCGCCTACCACCTAACTTCACGGGTTAGGATCAACAGAAATCGTTTGTGCGGATAACCACTTGGGTATCTCCACATGTCATTTGACTTCACAGGTCAGGATGACAGAAACCGTTTGTACAGATAATCGCTTGGGTATCTCCGCACGTCACCTGACTTCACGGGTCAGGATGACAGAAAGCACGCAAGACGATGTAAATCTCCGCGTGTCAACAGGTTCGTTGGCCCTAATTGACAAAGGGTGCAGAAGACGACGTTAATCTCTGCATGCTACCAGACTCTTAGTCTGACAGATAGCGAAAGTGTGTTTATACGGATAACCACTTGGGTATCTCCACCTGCCACCTAACTTCACGGGTTAGGATAAACAGAAATCGTTTGTGCGGATAACCACTTGGGTATCTCCGCATGTCATTGGACTTCATGGGTCACGATAGCAAAAGGTGAGGCGATCGACAAAAGCGAGACTTTTGCTTCTACTTATCCTCAATTCGTGATGAGGAACTCAGACCTACGTAGTTCTTGCTTTTGTGCGAGACTAAAATAGTCTCTACCGGGAGATGCTGACATCTCTAGAAAGGGTGCAGATGACCACATTGGCCTCTGCTTGTCAATCGAACTTAGAGTCTCCGAATGACGAGGTACGGATAACCGGAAGGTGTCTCCGCATGCTACCGGACTCTTGGGTCATGATAGCAAAAGGTGGGGTGGTCGACAAAAGTGGGGCTTTTGCTCCTATGTATCCTCCATTTGTGACGAGGAACTCAGACCTACGTAGTTCTTTCTTTTGTGAGACTAAAATAGTCTCGATGTTCTTTCACTAAAATGGGAACATGCTTTAGTAAAGAAACAAAACCTCAAACTAATGTGTCTATTGGGGAAGGAGGGTATGCTGATGAAATTTTCTCATAACCATAAATGAGATTTTGGATGTTAGCGTTTCGTTTCTAAACGATCATTTAGAGGAAACACTGGGTCCAACAAAATAGAAGAAAATCACTCAAAGTGTATCAATCTCACACAGGTAAGTGTTTCATCCTAATTCCGAACCATAGATATGTCATGACTTGATTTTGCAAATCATTTCCTATCAAATCAAAGATTACACGCGTGATCATGGATCAATAGGACTTTTCCTTGGGAATAACATTTTTTGGCGAGGAATTTGGCTCTGAGTGTTTTGGCCTTTCCCTTTTTTGTTTTTGTTTAGTGCGGGGCGAGAAAGTCGCTAGCGCACAGGATTTTCGTTGGCAATCAAAGGGAGGGGATCACTTCAAGTCGTGGTTTTCTTTCTTTTCTTGTTTACTTGTGACAATTTTGTATTGTTCAGATATTGTCTGGTCTAAAGACCTTTCTGTATATTTTGTTTTCTTCCGCTCTTTGATCGGGAATTTTTCTTTCTTTTTTTTGCTTTCTTCCAATCTTGATTGGGAATTTTCTTCCTTTGCTTTCTTCCGATCTTTGATCGGGAACTTTCTTTTCTTTGTTTTCTTCCGAGGGCAAGGATGGACATTCTCACCCTGGGTCAAGGTTTATGGTAAGTTGGGATTTTGGCTCAAGGCTTGTAGAACGGCTGGACATGATATATGTCAGGGTGTGGGTTTTGCCAGCGGTTTAGGGATAAAGGGGATGTCCCACATTATTTCCATGACACACATGCAACAATGATGATTTGGAAATTTTATGCAAAACTAGTCATGCACACACCCATGTGGACACTCAAGCATCAAGTTTTTATGGTCACGTGACACTAGGGCTCAGGATTCATTTTCCCTATTTAAGTCAACCCAGTGTTTCCAAAACATGTTCTTTTACCAATTCATGCATTCATCCGATCCCATTATGGGTGTCTGGGAAAATTTTCACAGCATTCACCCTTCAGGTGTATACACGTTTTCCAACAAAAACCCTTTGTTTTGATCGGTGAATTTTTGTTCAAAGAAAAGCGGGAGATTATTTTCTTTTCAACAGCATGTTGGCTTTTTAGCTAACCAATTTTATTTTTATTATTATTATTATTTTCTTTTGTTTTCTGAAAAGGTTGTGCGAATGAGGGCACACACGGCCTACCTACGTCAAATCACAAAGCAAACGGAAAAGAATGCAATGATAAGTCGCAACAAAAATAGTGACAAAATAACTGAGAGCCGTAATGCCAGATCATAGCGGAAACAGAAATAATAATTGAAAGCAGTAATGTTAGATGACAACAAAAATAATAACTGAAAGTTGTAATGTTAATAACAAAAAGTGCGGCGACCTTGGTCATGTGGCTCCGCTCCCTCCCAAGAAACCGAGCAGGTCAGTCATATCTTCATCCCTATGGGACTCATCCGCCCCACCGGGGGATCCTGCAGGCTCCTCCCCTGCCTGGGCATCGGGCCAGTCTCTAGGCCATGCGACCTCAGCCCCAAACTGCTCCAGGGTAGGGCATATAAAAGGGGAGAAACCCTACCCCTGCTGATTGAGGCTGAACCGGTAGAGACACTCATGTATCTGCACCTGCCCACGGTGGTTGGTCGTCTACTGGCGAACCAAATGCTATAGATAATGCTCCATGCCTAGTGGCCCAACCGGATCGGCCTGTCGAGGTGGTGGCAGTGCGCCCGCGGCCTGATGTGCATCACCCTGTGCCTGCCTAGGCGTGTAGTACTTCTCAATGAAAGTTCGGGTGATCGACGGTCGGATTACCTTGCTGGGGATGACAGGAACTCCGTAGGACGGGCAGAGGCCTGTGATCAGAGCCGAAAACCCCAGGGCCCTGTTAGACTTCTCTGGGTCCAGAGGGTGCCTTGTAAGCGCCATACCTGCAAACAAATAAATGGCATCTGCAATCACCTGGGCCACGTTGTCGCAACCTACCCTTCGGCGGGAGGGCGACGCGTGACTCGCGGGATGCGTGTTCCATGGAAGGAATACTCGCGGAGTCGCCACCAACGTTTATTTAAGGAAAACGTCGGAAAAACCGGAAAAGACGCGATCTACGAACTTTTAAGTGAAAGGTTCGGGAGTTGTATTTACGCACGGGGAAGGTATTAGCACCCCATACGTCCGCCCCAAGGGACGGCAGCCTTTAATCGAATGTGCAAACATGACTTTGATTTTTTATGTTCCCTTTTTATGTCTCTATATCCTTTATACCTTTTTTATATTTTCTCTTTTTGTGGTCGACAAGGGTGTTTCCCTTTGCTCCTACGTATTCCTCAATTTGGGATGAGAAAATCAGACCTACGTAGTTCTTCTGGAACAAAGTGTTTGGTTTAAGTTTGTTTTTTGTCTTTTTTGCAAAATATGTTTTTTATTTGAACAAAAGGTCATTTAAGGTGTTGGACCATTAAACGGTCTTTTGATTTTGAAAGGAGAGAAACGTTAAGGCATTGGACCATTAACGATCTCTTGTTTTTGAAAGGAGAGAAATGTTAAGGCATTTGGACCATTAACGATCTCTTGGGGTGAAAGGAGAGAAGCGTTAAGGAATTTGGACCATTAACAATCTCTTGGGGTGGTCGACAAAAGCGAGGCTTTTGCTCCAACGTATCCTCAATTGCGATGAGGAAATCAGACCTACGTAGTTTTTGTTTATCAAGTGATTCTTTTTTACTTTAAGAGGTGATCATTTTAAGGCGTTGGACCTTAAAAATGATCCATTTTTACTTAGTGAGAAAATGAAATGACAAACTTCAAAAGCCTATTTTTATGGACGAGCTTGACTAGGCGAATTGATTTTAGCCTTTAGTTTCACTTTAGTTATTAATCAATTCGATTAAGAATGAGAAATCCCAAAGAGAAAACGTCCGATTGATTTTCCGCTTTATTTTACTAAAAGATGTCTTTTTGATTATTATATTATTTTTTACTTCTTTTTGATTTCCAACGTGGTTATGGCACGACCGAACGGTCGGAATTTATTTTAACCGAAATTAATGGATAAAACAATTCAAACGTTCGGTGGAAATTTATTTTATTTTTAAGTTAAGCGAGAAATGACTTAAGTAAAATGGCTTAAGCACGTCAACAGGGGGTATAAAAAGTAAACAAAACGAGAATAAAAATGCACGAAACACAATGTGGACCACTACGGGTACATAGAATGAATCGAAAAGCTTGGTTCGAGGTACTTACCCGTTGAAGATCGAAGAACGATGAAGAACGAATGAAGAACGTCGAAGAACGGTTGAAACCTTTGCGAGATTCCTCACGGAAAACGTTACGGAAACGTTTCGGAAGCGCCTCGGCTTAGATTTTCTTCACGGAAACAATTTTTCCAAGCAAATTCGAAAGAGAGAGAAGTGCCAAAGGGGCTGAACCCTTTTCTTCTTCACTTCCTCCCCTATTTATAGCAAAATAGGGGAGGTGGTTGCCGCCCAGCTCGCCCAGGCGAGCTCAGCTCACCCAGGCGAGCCAGGTTGCTTCCTCCAGAAGCAACAGCCTTCTGGAGGAATATTCTAGAGGGCCCAAGTGGGCCTGGGTGCTATTTGCACCCCCATTTTTACTAAGTACACCCCCCTCTGCTGTTTTTTGGTGATTCTTTTTTCGTAAAGTTACGGAAACTTACGAATTTCGTAACGATACTTGTTTTCTTTCCGTAATGTTACGGAACCTTGCGGATTACATAATCATCCCCTTTTTGACTTACGGAATGTTACGGAACCTCACTTAATTATGCAACGATGCTTCCATTTGATTTCCGGTGTGTCACGGAAACTTACGGATTGTCCATCAATATTTTTTGGTTTTTCGGCATGTCCTGGAATTTCACAAATTGCCTAATGATGGATGCCAAGCACCTCACAAGGACCAAAGAATGGTCGCATGTCATCAAGCAAAGGTCCCCGGACGAAATTAGGGTATGACAGTTGCCCCTCTTTACTTGTCTTTTATTGGAGATAAAAGGGAAGTAAAGATAAGACACTAATTTCGTTCCTCTCGATTCGACGAGAGTCGCGGGTGACCATAAAATCTCCACATGCAAATGACTTGTTGTTCCCAAAATTTCACAAATTGCCTAATGATGGGTGCCAAGCACCTCACAAGGACCAAAGAATGGTCGCATGTCATCAAGCAAAGGTCCCCGGACGAAAATCAGTGTATGACACTAATTTCACTCCTCTCGGTTGACGAGAGTCGCGGGTGACCATGACTTGTCGTTCCTAGAATTTCACAAATTGCCTAATGATGGATGCCAAGCACCTCACAAGGACCAAAGAATGGTCGCATGTCATCAAGCAAAGGTCCCCAGACGAAAATCAGTGTATGACACTAATTTCGCTCCTCTCGGTTGACGAGAGTCGCGGGTGACCATGAAATTTCCGCATGTAAATGACTTGTTGTTCCCGGAGGAACAAAAGGTGCAGAAGACTGTGTCAGCCTCTGCATGCTATCAAGCGTTCTGTCTTACAGATAGCAAAAGAATGTTTATACGGATAACCGTAAGGTATCTCCGCGTATCATCGGGCCCGCCGCCTCTGGATGACAAAAGGGTGCGGATAACCGTAAGGTATCTCCGCGTATCATCGGGCCCGCCGCCTCTGGATGATACAAGGGTGCAGAATGACCAAACTTGGTCTCTGCTTGTCATCGGGCCCGCCGCCTCTGGATGACAAAAGGGTGCGGATAACCGTAAGGTATCTCCGCGTATCATCGGGCCCGCCGCCTCTGGATGATACAAGGGTGCAGAATGACCAAACTTGGTCTCTGCTTGTCATCGGGCCCGCCGCCTCTGGATGACAAAAGGGTGCGGATAACCGTAAGGTATCTCCGCGTATCATCGGGCCCGCCGCCTCTGGATGATACAAGGGTGCAGAATGACCAAACTTGGTCTCTGCTTGTCATCGGGCCCGCCGCCTCTGGATGACAAAAGGGTGCGGATAACCGTAAGGTATCTCCACGTATCATCGGGCCCGCCGCCTCTGGATGACAAAAGGGTGCGGATAACCGTAAGGTATCTCCGCGTATCATCGGGCCCGCCGCCTCTGGATGATACAAGGGTGCAGAATGACCAAACTTGGTCTCTGCTTGTCATCGGGCCCGCCGCCTCTGGATGACAAAAGGGTGCGGATAACCGTAAGGTATCTCCGCGTATCATCGGGCCCGCCGCCTCTAGATGATACAAGGGTGCAGAATGACCAAACTTGGTCTCTGCTTGTCATCGGGCCCGCCGCCTCTGGATGACAAAAGGGTGCGGATAACCATAAGGTATCTCCGCGTATCATCGGGCCCGCCGCCTCTGGATGATACAAGGGTGCAGAATGACCAAACTTGGTCTCTGCTTGTCATCGGGCCCGCCGCCTCTGGATGACAAAAGGGTGCGGATAACCGTAAGGTATCTCCGCGTATCATCGGGCCCGCCGCCTCTGGATGATACAAGGGTGCACGTCACATGACCTCAGGGTCAGTATGACAAAGATTATGGGGCGGCCGACAAAAGCAAGGCTCTTGCTCCTACGTATCCTGCAATGAGGAACTCAGACCTACGTATTTCTAGATAACTTGTGAGACTTGAAAAGTCTCCATCGGAATATGCTGACATCTCCGGAAAGGGCACAGATGACCATATTGGTCTCTGCTCGTCAATCACACTTGGGGTCACTGAATGACGAGGTGCGGATAACCGTAAGGTGTCTCCGCGGGCTACCAGCTCTTGAGTCATGGCAACAAAAGGTGGTATGGTCGACAAAAGCGAGGCTCTTGCTCCTACGTATCCTCCAATGAGGAACTCAGACCTACGTAGTTCTGGATAACTTGTGAGACTTGAAAAAGTCTCGGTGTTTTCTCCACTAAAATGCAAACATGCTTTAGCAAAGAGACAAATATTCCAACTGATTTAGAGCAGCATATGCTTTTTTTTTTTTTTTGAGTGAAAAACAATGCGTCTACCGGGGAAGGAGAGTCTGCTGATGAAATTCCCCATAACCATAAATGAGATTTTGGATGTTAGCATTTCGTTTCTAAATGACCATTTAGAGGAAACACCGGGTTCGACAAAAATAGAAGAAATCACTCAAAGTGTATCAATCTCGCACAGGTAAGTGTTTCATCCTAATTCCGAACTATAGTTATGTCATGACTTGACTTTGCAAATTATTTCCTATCAAATCAAAAATCACATGCGTGATCATGGATCAATAGGGCTTCCCTTGGGAATGGGTTCTTTTGGGGAGTTTTTCGGCTTTTGTGTGTTTTTGGCTTTTGATTTTTCTGGCTTTTTCTTTTTCTGTTTTTTTTTGTTTAGTGCGGGGCGAGAAAAAAAGGTCGCTAGCGCACGGGATTTTGGTTGGTAATCAAAGGGAGAAGACTATTTTAGGTCGTGGTTTCCTTTCCTTCTTTTTTTGTTCATTTGGTGACAATTCTGTATTGTTCAGATATTGTCCGGTCCAAAGACCTCTCTGCACATTTCTTCTGTTTTCTTTCGATCCTTGATCAGGAGCTTTCTTTCCTTCTTTTCTCTTTTTTTCTTTCTCCCATTCTTTGATTGGGAATTTTCTTTCTTTTCTTTTTGCTTTCTCCCACTCTTTGATTGGGAATTTCCTTTCTTTTCTTTTTTGCTTTCTCTTTGATTGGAAATTTTCCTTCTTTTCTTTTTTGCTTCCGAGGGTAAGGATTGACATTCTCACCCTAGGTCAAGGTTTATGGTGAGTCAGGATTTTGGCTCAAGGTTTGTAGAATGGCTAGACATGATACATGTCGGGGTTTGGTTTGGTTCAAGGATAAAAGGGGTGCCCCACATTATTTCCATGACACAAATGCAACAATGATGATTTGGAAACTTTATGCAAAATTGGTCATGCATGCACCTATGCGGACACTCAAGTGTCAAATTTTTATGGTCATGTGATGCTAGGGCTCAGGATTCATTTCCTCTATTTTAGTCAACCCAACGTTTCCAAAATATGTTCTTTCATCAATTTGTGCATTTATCCGTGTCCATTTTGGGCGTCTGGAAAAATCTTCACAGCATTCACCCTTCAGGTGTATACACATTTTTTTCAAAAACTAGTTATGATCAGTGAATTTTTTTTTCAAAGAAAAGTTGGAAGTCATCTCTTTTCAAAAGCATGTTGGTTTTTCAGCTTGACAACTTATTTTCTCTTTTTCTACCTTTTTCCTTACTTGCTTTCTTCTTTTCCTTTTTGTTCTTTTTTCCATTTCATTCATTTCATTTTTTCTTTTCTATTTTTATTTTTATCATGATGATTTTTTTTTTGTTTATTTCACACATATATTCTTTGGACGATGTTCCTAAACGAAGAACTCTACACGGTTCCAGAATTCCAAACATCATCAATAGTAATGATATATAAACACTAACGCAACAACCTAAACAAAAATGTATGCGCTGTACAAATGACAATCGAAACAACAAAAACAAACATTAGTCTCTCAAGTCAAAACAATAACATAGAATAAAAATGAAAAAAGAAATATGAAAGAAAACATGAATCTGGGGATCTCCCAGTCACGTATCTCCACTCCCTCCCAGGAAGTCAAGCAAATCGGCCATCTCCTCATCCTCGTGGGCCTCTTCTCCGTTGCCGGGAGCTTCTGGGGGTGCCTCTCCTGCTTGGGCCTCGGGCCAATCTCCGGGCCATGCAACCTCTGCCCTGAACTGGTCTGGAGTAGGGCATGAAAAAGAAGCGAAGCCCTGGCTCTGCATGCTAAGGCTCATCTGGTACAGGCAATCATGGGTCCGTACATGTGCTCGATGGTTGGCCGCCTGCTGGCGAACCAAATGCCGTAAATACTGCTCCATGTCAAATGCCCCAGCCTGGCCAGCCTGATGAGGTGGTGGGGGCGCGCCTGCGGCCTGTGGAGCATCACCCTGAGCCTGTCTCTGGGTACAGTACTTCTCAATAAAAGCCCGGGTGATGGGCGGCCGAATCACCTTGGTAGGTGCAACGGGGACTCTGAACGACTGGCAGAGTCCTGTGATCAGTGCGGGGAATCCCAGTGCCCTGTTGGACTTATCTGGGTCCAAAGGGTGCCTAGTGGGCGCCATACCTGCAAAAATATAGATGGCATCAGCGATCAACTGAGCCACATGGATGCTCATCCGTGTCAGGATGGCGTACACCAGCTGACACTTCGGCATGGGAAGGTCGGAATTATGATCGGTGGGCAGGATGTTGCTAAGGAGCAACGTCATCCATATCTGGGTCAGGGTGGTCATGTTGGTGCGCATGATTCGCACTCGCCTCCCTGCAGCAGTCCGGGCGAAATCCTGCCCCGGTATACATAGCAGCTGGGCGATGGCCTCCTCATCGAACCCATCAGACCGGTTCCTCCTCTTGCCATACTCACATTCCTGGCCCTCTTCCAACACCAACGGATATCCTAGGAGTTGGCCGATAGCGTCGGCATCAAACGGGATCCACTGACCCCTTACCCAGGATCTCATGTCACGCACGCCCTCCTCTGTTGGCCAAGCATTGGCATAAAACTCAAGGACTATTTCTGGATCAAACTTGGCCATAGGAGTAACCAGTGGTGCCCACCGCCGGCGCCCTATTTCCTCCTGGAAATAAGTATACTCATCGTCCCTGAGCTGGACGCGTCGCTCCCGGAGAAACGACCATCCCTTGATGGCCTCGAAGCGCTGCTGCTGTACAGCACTCCTAAAGCGGTGACTGTCATACTCCGGAGCGGAACTAGTTCCTTCAGCTGCCTTGTCCTTCCTGGACCTCTTTGAGGCAAGCTTCCTCGGGGCCATTTACTGCGAAGGCAAACATTTGGAAAGTTAGTCTTACCAGTGAGACACTACTCTTAAAACAAAAATGGCATACAACCTCCTCCCATAAATACAAACATCAATGTAAATTTAGAGCAAGCTTATGCGCATATTTCCTTACGAACGTTCACTTGCACAAGACATCCTATTAACTATGAAAAATGCACCCATATACAATCAAGGTAGCTTCATCACCTAGATTATTTACATGTACTCCCAAGGTGTATTTGTTATTTACATCACACACGCCTCCTTGGCTGAATTTACACACATGCATACTCAAAGCATTTTGGGGTACCAAAAATTGCACATGCGCTCACCTTGGTATTTCTAATACCTATACATATACAAACTTCACGATGAATCTTGACTACCTACACAATAAGGTGCTACATTTCATGCCTTTTTTTTTTTTTTTCAAGTTTTTGCTACCTAAAGCCGCATGCAAATTCAAGCATATTTTCCTTTGCTGACTAAAATTGTATTCAAATTAAAAAGGTATATATTTTTTGTAATATGGTTTCTTCACATAACATGCAACATATTTATATATATTTTTTGTGAGACATTTTGACTACCAAAAATTATATATACATACATCCGAGTATCTTGCTATCATACCCAAAGTGTAAATTGCCAAAGGTATCTTGCTACCTATTCTAAACCTACACATTCATGACGAGCAAAATTCCTAAACATCTAGGCGTAGGGAAAATATTGTAGTGTGGCCCATAGCTGATTGCTGGCCAAAAAGGGTAACTTTACCCAATATGCACCTCCTTTTGTGTTCTTTTTGCATAAAATTTTAGTTTCTAGGCCTAGGATATATGTGTGGCAATTACCCTAGCCTTTTTCGGGAATGAATACATATTCCAAAAATAGAAAAAATGTACAAACCAAAATGCCCCATGGGTTGTTTCCTTACAAAAGTCACGCGCTAATGCCATTGAGGCATTTCACCGAACACTTGGTGGGCGCGCGTTTAGGCGTCAATAGCAAGAGAACGGGGACAATGTGGCATGTCCCATTGTTTCAAAAAGCATTATAGGCCTAGGGCCATCCCATACCAACCCCTAATTCAACCTAATCAAGCAAGAAAACAAACCAAAATTGCCCCATATATTTGAGCACACTCCCACAATTTAGAGCACCAAAAGGAGATCAAAATACACCAATGAAAAGCTAGAAAGCTTAGGGATGGAACACTTACTTGGTGGTGATGAACAAAAGCGCAAAACGGAATCAAAAAATGCGAAAAAGGATGACCCTAGGGCTGCAAACTCGTCAATCCCGTGGGTATGGCTTTTGAAAGGGGGGAAAAGAAGTTTTTGAATGTAAAAACGCCCCCCCTTTCGTCATTCTTATAATTTGGTGCAAGGGTGGCTCGCCCAGGCGAGCTAACCTGCACTTTTTTTTTTTTTTTTTTTTTTTTTTTTTTTTGAGGGGAACATTAACCATGTCCCCTCCCTTCCTATAGATTAGCATCTTGCCTAACTTGAACTTACTTAGGTTAGAATTTAGGTGTTGACTACTTATTTTTTTACCTTTTTTAAAACAAACAAAAAGTAAAAGAAAGCTGCAAAATACAAAGGATACGGGGCTGCCTTGCAGCGACATTCTCTGCTTGTTTCGCACAGAGAAGGGCAACGATCGGTCGGTCGTGACCCCATCCCCCCTTGCGTTCGTCCTTAAGTACCTGCAAGTAATAAACAACCAGGTATGGCCAATCTTGACCGCGTCATTACCCTACCTTGATTGGTTTCTGCCGTTCATGTTTCGTCTCTACTCCAGAAGGTAGCCCCAGGTGATCCTGCCCCTGTTTTACCACAACAATATACATGCGTATGCGTATGCGTATGCATGAATGTTTTCAAACAAAGAAAATTTAGGGAAAGTTGGTTCAGGTTCAATTCTAATTAAGCGCTTGGGGGATCCCATGAACTGAGCGAAAGGGCTCAGGTGATCACAGATTAACGCAAGGTGTGAGACTAATGTGAGGACTAAAAGCCTCGAATCCTACGTTCATTTCTTTGAAAGATTGTAACGAGAGATACAACAGATAGGAAATCCCTGGGGGAAATCCAGAAAACGCATAAAGATAAAGAACATGCAGCGACATCCTTAATTGCCCCAGCTTCTAAGCATAATATTGTTTGACGACATCAGAGTTCACGGGTGAAGGTAGCTCTTCGCCATCCATGTTGGTAAGCACCAGGGCTCCTCCGGAAAAAGCCCTATTCACAACAAAAGGCCCTTCGTAGTTCGGGGCCCATTTCCCTCGATGGTCCTTGACAGCATGGGACATTTTCTTTAGCACAAGGTCTCCCTCATGGAACTTGCGTAAGCGTACTTTCTTGTCGAATGCACTCTTCATTCTTTGCTAGTATAAGCGCCCATGACTCATGGTCGTTAAGCGCTTACCCTCAATGAGGTTGAGCTGATCGTAGCGTGTTTGAGCCCACTCTGATTTCTTTAATCCGGATTCTGCCAAGATCCTTAATGACGGGACTTCTACCTCAAACGGCAACACAGCCTCCATCCCATATACCAATGAGAACGGCGTTGCCCCAGTTGACGTTCGCACTGAAGTCCGGTAACCATGCAACGCGAAGGGGAGCATCTCGTGCCAATCCTTGTATGACACGGTCATCTTTTGGATAATCTTTTTGATATTCTTATTGGCCGCTTCCACGGCTCCATTCATCTTTGGCCGGTAGGGCGTGGAATTGTGATGCTGGATTTTAAACTCCTCGCACATTTCCGCCATCATCTTATTATTCAGGTTAGTGCCGTTGTCCGTGATAATCTTCCGTGGCAAACCATATCGGCAGATGATCTCTTTCTTAATGAACCTGACCACCACATTCCTCGTGACATTGGTATATGAAGCCGCCTCGACCCACTTGGTGAAATAATCTATCGCTACGAGGATGAAGCGATGACCATTCGAGGCCTTGGGCTCAATGGCCCCGATGACATCTATTCCCCACATGGAGAAAGGCCAAGGGGCGGACATGACATTCAGAGGATGTGGTGGGGCATTGACATTATCTGCGAATGCTTGACATTTGTGGCACTTCCTCACATGGACATAACAATCACTTTCCATGGTAAGCCAGTAATAACCTGCTCTTAGGATCTTCCTGGCCATAGCATGTCCGTTGGCGTGCGTTCCGAACGAGCCCTCATGGACTTCTTCAATCATGTGATTTGCCTCCTTGGCATCCACACACCGCAGGAGTGTCATGTCGTGATTTCTTTTATACAGTATGCTTCCGCTCATGAAGAAACCGGCTGCCAACCTCCTCAATGTCCTTTTATCGTTGTCGGCAATCTCTGGCGGGTATTCTTTGCTTACGACATATCGCTTGATGTCGTAATACCAAGGCTTTCCGTCCCGTTCCTCTTCCACTTGGCAACAATGTGCGGGTTTGCCACGACACCAAAATTCAATGTAAGGTAGATCCCCGTGCGGTGTTAGCTGGAACATAGACGCCAACGTAGCAAGTGCATCCGCCATTTGATTTTCCTCGCGGGGAACATGATGGAAGGAGATCTCATCGAAAGTCTTAGCCAATTCCTTGATATAGGCTTTGTAGGGTATCAGCTTGGGATCTCTAGTTTCCCATTCCCCTCTCAGCTGATGGATTACCAACGCTGAGTTGCCGTACACCTTGAGTAGTTTGACATTGGAGTCAATTGCTGCCTGGACGGCTAGGGCACATGCTTCATATTCGGCCATGTTGTTGGTGCAGTCGAATCCTAGCCTGGCTGTGAAAGGTACACATTGATTGTCCGGAGAGACCAACACTGCCCCAACGCCATGACCTAGAATGTTTGACGCTCCGTCAAACCATACAGTCCATTTGTCCCGATCTTCGTCCAACTTTTCCTCCAACAAGGCCATGATGTCCTCATCCGGGAATTCCGGATGCATGGGCTGGTAGTCGTTAAGAGGCTGTTGAGCCAAATAATCTGCCAAAGCGCTTCCTTTTATCGCCTTTTGGGTGACGTAGACTATATCAAACTCAGATAGCAAGACTTGCCACCGGGCGATTCATCCTGTGAGAGCTGGCTTTTCAAAGATGTACTTAACCGGGTCCATTTTGGATATCAACCAGGTAGTATGGCTCAGCATGTACTGCCTTAGGCGATGGGATGCCCATACTAAAGCACAACACGTTCTTTCGAGCAAGGAGTAATTCATCTCACAGGTCGTGAACTTCTTACTTAGGTAGTAAACAGCGCGCTCTTTCTTCCCGGATTCGTCATGTTGCCCCAGCATACACCCCATTGACTCGTCCAAGATTGTCATGTACAAAATGAGAGGCCTTCCAGGTACTGGTGGCATAAGCACGGGAGGATTCATTAGGTACTTTTTGATCCTTCCAAAAGCCTCTTGGCAATCCTCATTCCACCGATCAGTTTGGTTTTTGCGCAAGAGTTTAAACAACGGCTCACAAATGGCGGTGAGCTGCGATATGAATCTGGCAATATAATTCAAGCGCCCCAGGAAACCTCGGACTTGCCTCTCTGTACGGGGTTCTGGCATCTCAAGGATAGCCTTCACTTTTTCGGGGTCTACCTCTATCCCTTTCTGGCTTACAATGAATCCAAGCAATTTCCCTGATTTGACCCCAAAGGTACACTTAGCGGGGTTCAACCTTAATTGATATTTCTTAAGCCTTTCGAACAATTTCCGCAGGTTGACAAGGTGTTCTTCCTCGGATTTAGATTTAGCAATTATGTCGTCCACGTAGACCTCGATCTCTTGATGCATCATATCATGGAACAAAGCTACCATGGCCCGTTGATAAGTTGCCCCGGCATTCTTGAGTCCAAAGGACATCACCTTGTAACAGAACGTTCCCCACAGGGTGACGAAAGTAGTCTTTTCCATATCCTCGGGCGCCATCTTTATCTGATTGTAACCAGAGAAACCGTCCATGAAGGAAAATAAAGCGAAATTGGCCGTGTTATCTACGAGGATATCGATGTGTGGTAAAGGAAAATTGTCCTTGGGACTGGCCCGATTCAGGTCCCGATAATCTACACACATTCGTACTTTCCCATCTTTTTTAGGAACTGGTACGATGTTGGCAACCCATTCTGGATACCGAGCGACGGCCAGAAATCCAGCGTCAAATTGCTTCTTCACTTCTTCTTTTATCTTCAAGGATGTTTCGGGCTTCATCCTCCTCAGTTTCTGTTTTACCGGAGAACACTCGGGATTTAGAGGTAATCGGTGCTGTACAATGTCAGAACTCAAACCGGGCATATCTTGGTATGACCAAGCAAAGATGTCTTGGTAGTCTTTTAGCAGGATTATTAATTCTTCACGGATAGGTGCGGTAATACTTGTACCTATCTTTACTTCCCTCTTTCCACTGCCAATTCCTAAGTCTACTAGCTCTGTTTCTTCTTGATGAGGCCCCATTTCTTGGTCCTCATGGGCGACCATTCTTTCTAGTTCTGGGGGAAGTCCCACATCCTCATTTCCTTCATCTTCCGTTTGATTCATTTCTTGCTCGAAGTCGATAGACGGGTCCCAGGTATTAGTACCTTCGGGGGACTCGTCATCGGATCTGCCGTTTCAGAAAAAGAAGTAAACATGCAAATGAATGAGAATGGGTAGAGACCAGGAACAGATGAAGAAAGATCCTTGTATTATAAATTCAAAAACAAAAGACACAAAGCCTTAACAAAAGGAAAAACTCTAAAGCCTAGGCCCAACTATAGAGCTTTTAAAACCGTAAAGGTTTACATTATGCTTGTTGCGTAAATGCCGGGGCGTTCCTCCACTCGCCAATTTCCCAGCTGGAAATCAGGAGGGCATGGTCGTACCAAATCCAAAGTACTCGGAATATCATCTTCGCATATCGCGAACGCTTGACCTTTGTCTCCCGAACCCGCGCTTATAAAGCTTCTACTTATGTGGCAGGGCGGGCTTCCTTCACCTTCTTGTCTCCAACGCGAACTTTGACCATTGTTCTTCCTTCCCGCGATGCTTCTTTTCATGTCCGCCTGAGTGGGCTTATAGCCTAAACCATACTTCCCACGATTTCCTTGGGTATTTATCAGGCTAGTTATGCCGCCGTTGTGTTTTCCTAAACCCATCCCGGGTTCATAACCGTTCCCCAACATATCTCGGGCCATCATTACTGCTGCATCGGACAGACAAGGCTGCCCAAAGAGGGAGTCCACGGAGGAAATGCTGACCACCTCAAAAGACTGGAAAGCAGTTTCTAACGATTCTTCTGCGGCTTCCACATAAGGCATGGCGGATGGGCAGCTTACCAAGATATCTTCCTCGCCTGACACGATGACCAAGTGCCCCTCCACTACGAATTTCAGCTTTTGGTGGAGTGTAGAAGGCACAACTCCCACCGAGTGGATCCACGGGCGCCCCAACAGGCAGCTGTAGGGGGGGTTAATATCCATTATTTGGAAGGTGACTTGACAGGTGTGAGGGCCTATTTGTACTGGGAGATCGATCTCTCCCCTAACCTCTCGGCGAGTGCTGTCGAAGGCCCGAACCACCATTGAACTTGGTTTTAAGTGGGAAGCATTGAATGGTAACTTCTCCAAAGTGCTCTTAGGCATCACGTTTAAACTGGAACCATTATCGATGAGCACCTTGGCTACGATATGGTCCATACACTTGACTGATACGTGTAAAGCCTTATTATGCCCTCTCCCCTCGGCGGGGATTTCTTCTTCGGCGAAGGCAAGATAGTTGTTGGCAGTGATATTGTTGACCAGCCCTCCGAAACCTTCTACCGAGATATCTTGGGCCACGTGAGCCTCGTTCAGCACTTTTACTAGCAGAGCCCGATGAGTCTCGGAGCTCATAAGTAACTCCAACAGCGAGACCCTAGCCGGGGTTTTGTTGAGCTGTTCGATAACCTTGAATTCGCTCTGCTGAATTATCCGAAGGAACTCGCTGGCTTCCTCTAGCGACACCTCCTTTCTACCATCCTTTTTCTCCGGGGGCCCCTTTGCTGGAATATCTTTATTCGAAGCGTGGGGTGCTTCGCCATCTTGTTCCTCCACCACTTTTCCCTTTCCCTTGACGTCGGCGGGTTGGACTGGTAGGTCCGGAGGTGCGAACACACGACCACTACGGGTCACACCACTCAGTCCAGTGATATTTGTTACTTTAGCTGACAGCGAGCTGACGTCAGTGACTTCTTCTTCCTTCTTCCCCGGAGGTGTATATCTCCACGGGACCGCGTGACTATTTTGGTACGGGAAAGGAACAGGTTTGGCCATTAAGGGGTGTCCGGGCTTTTGCGAAGTTGCGCTTTTAGTGAAGTATATCACCAAGGGTTTGGGCTTCGCAACACCGCTCCCCTCCGTAGATTGCATGCATATATGCTGCTCTTCTTTTCCTTCAATGCCGACTTCCAGTCGACCTTGATCTATCATCCGCTGTAACAATTCCTCTACTTCCAAACACGTCTCCATGTCATGCATCTCGCCGGAATGCAGCAGACAGGAATCCTCCTTACACCCACTATGGGGAATCACACCTCCCTTTTGTAGGGCCTCAAAGATAAACCTCCTAGGGGTTGCCACATCCCTTAAAGGTTTAGACTTGTGCGGCCTATCGGACTCAACTGCATTAACCGCTCCCCTTCCATGATTGGCGAGCGGGTTGGTTCTCACATTGGGCCGATCCTCTTGGAAAGTCAGCCATCCGACATCTATTAAATGTTGGACCTTGTATTTAAGGGCCAAGCATTTTTCGACGGAATGCCCCGGGACACCCCCATGGTACTTGCAAGTTGCGTTAGGGTCATACCACTTCGGGAAAGGGGGTTCGAGGACCCTTCCGGGAGTTACCACGGCCAAATGATTGGCGATGAGGGATGGTAGAAGATCTTCGTACGTCATTGGGAGCGGGGTGAATTCCGGCAATGGCCTCGGAGGGAAGTTCCTTGTCGTGTTGGAATTACCGGCCAGTCGAGTCGTGTTCGGAGTTGGAACCTGGGGAGCTTCCCTCTGGGTGGGTGCCTTAGGCTGCACGGGTGTTGAACTAGAGGCGTTCCCAGCATGAGCCGAGAAGCTTGGGTGATGTTGCGCATACTGATGGGTACCATGAGGTGTTTGTTGGGGTTTGACCCATGCGGGTGTTGAAGAGACGGCATGGGCATCTCCTTCCTTCCTTTTTGCCCCTGTTGCCCCGATTCTTTTGGCATTCGCGTTTGTGGAGGACACGTAATCAAACTTTCCTCTTTTCAATCCAACCTCGATTCTTTCCCCGGCAAACACCAGATCCGCAAAGCTGGACGGCATGTAACCCACTAGCTTCTCATAGTAGAACACTGGCAGAGTGTCTACCATCATGGTGATCATCTCTCTCTCAACCATGGGAGGAGCTACTTGTGCCGCCAAATCCCTCCATCGCTGCGCATATTCTTTAAAGGTTTCGCCCTCTTTCTTGAACATATTCTGCAGTTGAGTACGGTCAGGAGCCATATCAGAATTGTACTGATACTGCCTTAGGAAGGCGGTAATCAGATCCTTCCAAGTACGGATACGGGAAGCTTCCAAATTAGTGTACCACACTACCGCAGCTCCGGCCAAGCTATCCTGAAAGAAGTGTATCAACAGCTTTTTATCTTTAGAGTGGGCGCCCATCTTACGGCAGTACATTTTGAGATGGTTTTTGGGACAAGTCGTCCCTTTATACTTGTCGAAGTCCGGCACTTTGAACTTCGGGGGAATAACAACATCGGGTACTAAGCAAAGATCCGTCATGTCTGCAAATGGATAGTCCCCAAATCCTTCCACAGCCCTCAATCATTCCTCAAGGAGATCGAGCTTCCTTTTTTCTTCATTTGCTGGGGGCGGCCCTTCCGTGGACAAAACTATTGGTGATGCTGCGATGTTGGGTTGAGGCAACGTGCCTGGTGCCGGCCCTTCGGGGATCGGGGGATAGAACTCGACATCCCTTCGAGCATAATCTTGAGGGTCTTTGTGGACTTCGTCGGGCTGCTGAGGAGGCTCTCTTTCATGGACGGGAGAAGCAATGTGGCCCGCATCTTCTTGCAAGACGGGTGGTGAATAGTAGGGCGGCAATCCATAAGGGTAAGCCGCTCGGTTGTATCCCAGGTGAGGGCTGCCATCGTGCCCCAGTGTGTCCCTTCCCCGTCCTACTATGTTTGAGGGAGGATGGTGCGTAGTTGCCAAGAGAGTCGGGTCTGCTTCGGCAGCCGAACTGACAGCGGCGGCGGTAGCCGCGTTCTTCTCTATGAGCTGCTTCATACTTAACATGGCCTCCATCATGGAGGCCATTTGTTCTTTCAGAGCCGACATGTCGGCTTTCATATGTTCCTGCGTCTCCTCTTGATCACCCATCGTTTTAGATTTGGATCTGGTGCGATAGGGATCCCTTGCGGCGCGTTTAGTTATGGTGTTTTTTCCCTAAAAAACCAAACGTGAGGAGTGGGTAAAGAAAGAAAATGCATGCTAGAGATGAAACGTAGGAGTGATTTGATTTGCACAAGTTTTTGGAGTAGAAACATGGGACCAACTCATTTTATTTCAAAAAGGAAGTCATATCTAGTCAAGGTCTGAGAGACCATAGCCGAGAAGCCCGTGAATCTCTTCGGGGGTGGAGTAGGTGTCTGCCATCGCTTTGGCCTTGGCTAACAATCGGGGAAGTTCTTGACTCCCGTTCAAGGTAAGAGCAAACTGATCCATCCACATGGTTGCCTCTTGGTGTAAAGAGTCGATCACCCTTCCTCTAGCCTCTTTTTCCGCGTATACTTGGGCATATTCGTCCGCAATCCTATGCTCGTGGGCCGCGGCTAGACCTAACTTTTCTTGGTACTTGGCGATGATAGCTAGCATGTTGGTCTCTGTCTCGCATAAACGCTGAGACAAGCTTCTTTTTGACCTTGAACAAGCAATCAACTCCTCTTTCAGAACCATGCTATGTGTTCGCGACTGGTCTCTTTCTTCCCTTCGCAACTTGAGTTCACTATTGCTACCCCATAGAGCCCCGCGAAATTTGTTCCGGCCATACTCTTCCTTGCGAGCCCTCTTGGTCTCTTGTTCAAGGGCTCTTGCGGTAATTGCATTCTCTTCCCGTAACCCGGCACACTCCTTCCGAACGTGTGTAGCGGCCAACTTGAACTTCTCCTTGGCAAGTTTTGCCTTTCCTAACTCACTTTTGAGAGCTTGGACTTCTTCGTTCTCTTCCGGTGCTTCAAAACTCTCTTTGCTGACGACTTTTAACTTGGCGAGCCAATCTAAACCTCGTATATGAACTTTCAGCCATTCGTGGTACCCACCAATGATGCCATTACGAATGCCTCTAAGCTCTTGATCTTTCTTTAACGGGGTTTTCCACGCCTTATGGATTCTTTGTATAGTCTTGGAATTTTGTGTGCCGAAATCCCTCACAAGGAAAGGAGACATGCTTTCTTCCGTCGGTGCTCCCCTCATGGGGTACCCTAGTTGTCTTATAGCGAGTGCGGGATTGTAGTTAATACAACCCCTCGTTCCTACCAGCGGAATATTTGGGTATCTTCCACATGAGAAAAGGACTCCTTCTTTTCCTTCCTTCCATCGGGGGAACCAACTGATTGTTCTACCTCCTATCCCGGCCAAGAGCTGGTCCCAATCTATTCTCCTCTTTTCAGTACACGAGCGATGGCTCAGGAGCGGACATGGATGTCTTGTGTCTTGTTGGAACAAGTGTGAAACCAACCAAACACAGAGGGCGGGTAAGCAACAGATGATCCGTGCGCTACTCTTTTCGCACCTTCGGTCAAATGTGTCAAATAGATCTGCCAAGACAGCTACCACCGGACTTTCCTTGCTATGGTGGTAGGCAAGGAAAGCGTCGATTGCTGCTAGGTCTACCAAACCATCCACGTTTGGAAAGAGGACGACCCCAAAAATTAGCAAAGCTAACACACCCATAAACGGGACCCAGTCTCCTTGATTGGCCATACCCCTCGCCTTGTCTTCTAGGTACTTCTGTGGTAGGCCCGCTATGCCGTTCCGAGTCTGTTTTATGCGGTCCAAACCTCTTGCTGAATCCTTGACCACAGTTGCAATTCTGCTCAAAGAGGGGAGACACCCGGAGGAAAGATATGGTTTTCTTCCCCCGAGAGGACATCCTAGAATTTCCTCAAATTCTTCAATGGTTGGTACTAATTGGAAGTCTCCGAATGTGAAGCACCTCAAAGGCTGGTCGTAGTATTGGGTAAGTGATACAATGGCTTCTATGGACACCTCTGCTATGGTCAACTCTAAGATCTTTCCGTAAGTCTTGCGGAAGGCTTGCATTTGGAGGGGTTCCATCAACCGCCCTAATTCCTTGATGCTGGTGGTATCTAGGCTTTTGACCTTGACTTGGTAGAACCTCTTGCCGGTTTGATTTGTTCCCATGCTTACTAAAGTGAGACAAAAGCTGGTGCAAATCAAAACTCCGATATCTCATGGGTGGGATGGATGAATGCATGATGGAATGCATATGACACAGATGCAATCTAGGAATGCGGGGGTCCGGGGAATTTGTCCCCTTCTTAGATACGACGTCTAGGGGTAGCGAAATGCCCCAATGCACGTTTTTAAGAAGGCGACACGGACCCTCCGTTGGTTTGTTTACAGTAGGGATCAAGACAGAACCCATATGCAATGCCTATGCAAAAGACACAATGCGGGAATGTGCACAGTATGACAATATTTACCGAACATAAGCAAAAGGGTATATGATACTCATGCATGGCAGTGTGAAAAATGGCACGCAGCGTGTTTGCTTCGTGCCCCTATTTAAGGGACCTATAAGGGAGAGAACTAACTAGGCTTTTAGCAATAATCCCCAAGGTAGTTATATCTCTCTTGATGGTTTCTAGAGGTATCATCCCCTTTGAAGAACATATTGTAGCAGTAGGGACTACTAGCAACAATAGGTTTTCAAAGAGAAAAGCTCTAGATGAGGGTTCACTGTAATCAAGCAAGTCGGAGACCTAGCATGATCACAGATTCACCTCCACTCCTTATGCTCACATGAACCCGGGTATAGGGCCCTTTTTCACTCACAGTGTGTGCAAATAGTGTTGGTGTTTGTGTGCATCAAATGAATAAATATTTACTTCATGCATACATTTAAAACGCACTAAAAGCAACAAAGAGTTTATATACACAAGAACATAATGAAAGGAAACCAACAAAGGGGGAAGTCATGATAAAAACATTGCACACTGACTGAATGGTCTAACTCTCTAATGGTCCCCAGTGGAGTCGCCAACTGTCGCAACCTACCCTTCGGCGGGAGGGCGACGCGTGACTCGCGGGATGCGTGTTCCATGGAAGGAATACGCGCGGAGTCGCCACCAACATTTATTTAAGGAAAACGTCAGAAAAACCGGAAAAGACGCGATCTACAAACTTTTAAGTGAAAGGTTCGGGAGTTGTATTTACGCACGGGGAAGGTATTAGCACCCCATACGTCCGCCCCAAGGGACGGCAGCCTTTAATCGAATGTGCAAACATGACTTTGATTTTTTATGTTCCCTTTTTATGTCTCTATATCCTTTATACCTTTTTTATATTTTCTCTTGGGGTGGTCGACAAAAGCGAGGCTTTTGCTCCTACGTATCCTCAATTGCGATGAGGAAATCAGACCTACGTAGTTTTTGTTTATCAAGTGATTCTTTTTTACTTTAAGAGGTGATCATTTTAAGGCGTTGGACCTTAAAAATGATCCATTTTTACTTAGTGAGAAAATGAAATGACAAACTTCAAAAGCCTATTTTTATGGACGAGCTTGACTAGGCGAATTGATTTTAGCCTTTAGTTTCACTTTAGTTATTAATCAATTCGATTAAGAATGAGAAATCCCAAAGAGAAAACGTCCGATTGATTTTCCGCTTTATTTTACTAAAAGATGTCTTTTTGATTATTATATTATTTTTTACTTCTTTTTGATTTCCAACGTGGTTATGGCACGACCGAACGGTCGGAATTTATTTTAACCGAAATTAATGGATAAAACAATTCAAACGTTCGGTGGAAATTTATTTTATTTTTAAGTTAAGCGAGAAATGACTTAAGTAAAATGGCTTAAGCACGTCAACAGGGGGTATAAAAAGTAAACAAAACGAGAATAAAAATGTACGAAACACAATGTGGACCACTACGGGTACATAGAATGAATCGAAAAGCTTGGTTCGAGGTACTTACCCGTTGAAGATCGAAGAACGATGAAGAACGAATGAAGAACGTCGAAGAACGGTTGAAACCTTTGCGAGATTCCTCACGGAAAACGTTACGGAAACGTTTCGGAAGCGCCTCGGCTTAGATTTTCTTCACGGAAACAATTTTTCCAAGCAAATTCGAAAGAGAGAGAAGTGCCAAAGGGGCTGAACCCTTTTCTTCTTCACTTCCTCCCCTATTTATAGCAAAATAGGGGAGGTGGTTGCCGCCCAGCTCGCCCAGGCGAGCTCAGCTCGCCCAGGCGAGCCAGGTTGCTTCCTCCAGAAGCAACAGCCTTCTGGAGGAATATTCTAGAGGGCCCAAGTGGGCCTGGGTGCTATTTGCACCCCCATTTTTACTAAGTACACCCCCCTCTGCTGTTTTTTGGTGATTCTTTTTTCGTAAAGTTACGGAAACTTACGAATTTCGTAACGATACTTGTTTTCTTTCCGTAATGTTACGGAACCTTGCGGATTACATAATCATCCCCTTTTTGACTTACGGAATGTTACGGAACCTCACTTAATTATGCAACGATGCTTCCATTTGATTTCCGGTGTGTCACGGAAACTTACGGATTGTGCATCAATATTTTTTGGTTTTTCGGCATGTCCTGGAATTTCACAAATTGCCTAATGATGGATGCCAAGCACCTCACAAGGACCAAAGAATGGTCGCATGTCATCAAGCAAAGGTCCCCGGACGAAATTAGGGTATGACACACGTGAACGCTCATCCGTGTCAGGATGGCATACACCAACTGGCACTTGGGCAGAGGGAGGTTGGAGTTATGGTCGCTAGGCAAGACATTGCTGAGCAGCAGTGTCATCCATAACTGGGTCAAGGTAGTCATGCTGGTGCGCATGATCCACACTCGCCTTCCTACAACGGTCTGGGCGAAATCCTGCCCCAGTATGCACAGTAGCTGGGCAATGGCTTCCTCATCGAAACCGTCTGCCTGGCTCCTCTTCTGGCTGAACTCACACTGCTGGCCTTCCTCCAAAATCAGTGGGTCGCCTAGGAACTGGCTGAGGGCATCTGCGTCGAAGGGAATCCACTGACCCCTCACCCAGGAGCGCATGTCCCGAACTCCCTCCTCTGTGGGCCAGGCATTAGTGTAGAACTCTAGGACAATCTCAGGGTCGAACTTGGCCATGGGAGTCACTAGAGGTGTCCAATGCCTACGAGCTATCTCCTCGTGGAAGTCCGTGTACTCATCTTCCCTGAGCTAGACACGCCTCTCCCTATGGAATGACCATCCCCTGATGGCCTCGAAGCACTGCTGGTGCTTGGCACTCCGGAAACGATGACTATCAAACTCTAAGGCAGCACTGGATCCTTCTCCTGTGGCCTCTCTTCTAGACCTCTTCGTGGAGAGTTTCTTTGGAGCCATTTCCTGCGAAAAAACATTCGGGAAGTTAGTTCAAGAAAACCAATTAAAACAAAAGCTAAACCAAGCAAAAACAGCGTACACTTCTTTCCAACAAAACGCGAACATCAACGTGAATTTTAAAAGAAAAACTTATGCATTAACGTGCAGTTTTTCCTAGGACATACATACATTTACACACATCTTTCCTTTGGTGAATGACATTTTATGAGATGCGCCTACTTTCGTTTGCAAAGAATTTTCTTATGCTACATGCAAAACTATCCAACATACACATTTTGCAAGGCACCTTGCCTACTTATCTAAACATACACATATATTTTGCCAAGCATTTTTGCCACCTATCTACTTCATTTGAACAACATTTTTGCTATATGTTCACATTATGGTCATACACCTGAGAGGCAGCTTCATGTTATGTACGTTCACACATATTTACACTCATTTGGAAAAAACAATTTCATGTTACACATTCATTGGAAAGGAAATTTTTGTATTACTAATTCATATATATATATATATATATATATATATATATATATATATATATATATATATATATATATTTGAAAGGCAATTTCATGTCATATATTCCTATTTTGAGAAGCATTTTCGTGCCATATTCAACATACATGCACACTTGCAAAGCACTTGGCTACCTACTCTACACGCCCATGTACATGGTGAACAACATTTTCACACCATTTAGGTACAAAAAGAAATCATCATGGCATAGCCCAAACCAAGTGTTGGCCTAAAAAAGGAATCCTCACCAACATGCTCTCATTTTCATGCTTTCTTGCACTCAAAATCAAAAGCTCGGATTCCTAGGTCTAAGTCCTTATTTTTGGCACTTATCCTAACCTCTACAAGCTGTCCATATACACAAGTCAGTCCCACAAACTAAAGTTCACAAAATCACACCCAAATGCCATTGAGGCATTTCACCGAGCACTTGGTGGGCGCACTTTAGGTATGAGGGAAAAGGGGGATGGGGGAAACATGATGTGCCCAACCATTTCAGAATCCATATTAGGCCTGAGGCCATCCCACACAACCCTCCAATTCAGACAAACAAGCGTAAATTCAAGCATACATTGTCTCATGAAATTGGCAAAAATTGAACAACTAAGGCACTAAAACACATCAATGGAGAGCCAAAGAATTAAGGGGGAGTGCATTTACCTGTAGGGAGTGAATTAAAGTGCAAAATGGGAAGCAAAAAACCAACAATGGAAACTTGGGGGGCTGCTATTCCTGCTGTTTCCATGAGCAATGGGGTTCTTGAGTGGGAGGGGGGGAGTTTTGGGTGAAGAAAACTCACCCCCCAGCCCCTTTTCATCTACCTCGTGCAGAGGGTGCTCGCCCAGGCGAGCTAACCCTGTGCTTTCTTTTTATTTTTGAAGAAAATACGCGCTCTCTATTGGACAACGTTCACTTACTCGAAACCCCTAGGGTAAGTTAGGCATCCGATCATCATCTTAAATAATAATAGGTAGGAATTTAAAGGATACTAGGCTGCCTCCCAGTAGCGCTTCTCGATTGTCTGGAGCTGGACGTGGGACAACGATCTATTGATCATGGGCCTAGCATCCATTCGTGCCTGTCCCCAAGTACCTGAAAGCAAGAAATGACATTGCGCAACAAATCGTGGTCACATTACCACTTACCTCAGTTCATTTCTGTCTTGGATTTGGCGTGGTATTTGACTATTGCTTAAAACGATCTTACCCCTGTCACAAGATAACAAATATGCATGCACACGCGTATGCATGAGTGTTTCAAAATGCAATAATTCTTTAGCAAAAGCTTGTCGGATTCAGTTTCAATTAAGCGCTTGGGGCATCCTATGGATTGAGCGAAAAGGCTCGGGTCATTAAAGACTATGCATCTTTTAAGGCACAAAGCGAGGATCGAAACCCCAATCCTACATTCTTTTAAATGACTGTGATGAGAAAATTACAGAGGACAGAAATCCCTAGGGGAAACCACAGAAAAATAAAAGCATGCAGCGACTTCCTTAATTGCCCCAGAACTTAAGCATAGTATCGCTTGACAACATCGGAGTTCACCGGCGAAGGTAGTTCCTCGTCATCCATGTTGGCAAGCACAAGGGCCCCTCTAAAGAAAGCCTTTTTTACGACGAAAGGACCTTCATAGTTCGGGGCCCACTTTCCCCTATTGTCTTTCAGGGTTTGGGAGACTTTCTTCAGTACCAAGTCCCCTTCGCTGACCTGCGCGAGCGTACCTTCTTGTCAAAAGCGTTCATTACTCGTTTCTGATATAAACGCCCGTGACTCATGGCGGCCAAATGCTTGCCTTCTATGAGATTAAGCTGATCGAAAGTGCTTGGGCCCACTCCGACTCCTTTAATCCGAACTCCGCCAAGATTCTTAATGATGGGACTTCCACCTCAAATGGTAGCACAACCTCCATTCCGTATACCAACGAGAACGATATTGCCCCGGTTGATGTGCGCACTAAGATTTGGTAACCATGTAGCACGAATGGGAGCATCTCATGCCAATCCTTGTATGGCACAGTCATCTTCTGGATAATCTTCTTGATATTCTTGTTGGTTGCCTCCACTGCTCCGTTCATCTTGGGTCTGTAGGGTGTGGAATTGTGATGTTAGATCTTAAACTCCTCGCACATTTCTCCCATCATCTTGTTATTCAAGTTGGTGCCATTGTCTGTGATAATCTTCCTCGGCAAACCATACCGACAGATAATCTCCCTCTTAATGAACCTGACCACCACACTCCTGGTGACGCTAGTGTACGATGCAGCTTCAACCCACTTAGTGAAGTAATCGGTCGCCACTAGGATGAAACGATGTCCGTTTGCAGCTTTGGGATCTATAGCCCCAATCACATCTATTCCCCACATGGAAAACGGCCATGGTGCGGCCAAAACAATCAGAGGCAAGGGCAGAGTGTTGACATTGTCTACAAACATTTGGCATTTGTGATACTTCCTCACATGGAGACAACAATTGCTCTCCATGGTGAGCCAATAGTAGCCCGCCCTTAAGATCTTCCTAGCCATGGCGTGCCCGTTAGCGTGCGTACCAAAAGAGCCCTCATGGACCTCCCCCAGCATGCTCTCAGCTTCTTTAGTGTTCACGCAGCGGAGCAAAACCATGTCATGGTTTCTCTTGTATAGTATGCTTCCGCTCAAGAAGAAACCGGCTGCCAATCTCCTTAACATCCTCTAGTCGTTGTCGGAAGCCTCCGGTGGGTACTCTTTGCTTTCAACGTATCGCTTGATATCGAAATACCAAGGCTTACCGTCCCGTTCTTCTTCCACCAGACAACAATGTGCGGGTCTGCCATGACACCTGAACTCAATGTACGGTAGGTCTCTGTGCGATGTCAGCTGGAACATGGACGCTAAAGTGGCAAGCGCATCCGCCATTTGATTTTCCTCTCGGGGAACGTGATGGAAGGAGATCTCATCAAAGAACTCAGCCAATTCCTTGATATAGGCCTGGTAGGGTATCAACTTGTGGTCATTAGTCTCCCATTCTCCTCTCAACTGGTGAATCACCAGCGCCGAGTCTCCGTACACCTTGAGTAGCTTGACGTTGAAGTCAATTGCTGCCTGGACGCCCAGAGTGCATGCTTCGTATTCAGCCATGTTATTGGTGTAGTCGAACCCTAGCCTGGCCGTGAAAGGTATACATTGATTGTCTAGAGAGACCAATGCTGCCCCAACGCCATGGCTTAGAATGTTTAACGCCCCATCGAACCATACGATCCATTTGTCCATGTCCTTGTCTAGCTTCTCTTCAAATGAGGCCATGATGTCCTTATCCGGGAACTCGGGATGCATGGGTTGATAATCATTGAGAGGCTACTGAGCCAAATAGTCTGCCAAGGCGCTTCCCTTTATCGCCTTTTGGGTGACATAGACTATATCGAACTCGGATAGCAAAACCTGCCACCGAGCGATCCGCCCCGTGAGAGCTGGTTTCTCAAAGATGTACTTGACCGGGCCCATCTTGGATATCAGCCAGGTGGTATGGCTCAACATGTATTGCCTTAAACGGTGGGACGCCCTGACCAAAGCACAACATGTCCTTTCCAGCAGGGAGTAGTTCATCTCACAGGCCGTGAACTTCTTACTTAAGTAGTAGACGACTCGCTCTCTTTTCCCGGACTCGTCGTGTTGCCCTAGCATGCACCCCATTGATTCGTCCAAAACCATCATGTACAAGATGAGAGGTCTCCTGGGCACTGGCGGCATAAGCACGGGAGGGTTTATGAGGCACTGTTTGATCTTTCCAAACGCCTCTTGACAGTCCTCGTTCCAGTGGCTGGATTGGTGAGCTGTGATATGAATCTGACAATGTAGTTCAAGCGCCCTAGGAATCCTCGAACATGCTTCTCGGTACATGGTTCTGGCATCTCAAGGATGGCTTTTACCTTTTTGGGGTCCACCTCTATTCCTTTTTGACTCACGATGAAACCCAGTAATTTTCCTGACTTGACCCCGAAGGTGCACTTAGCGGGGTTCAACCTCAATCGATACTTCCTAAGCCTTTCGAACAACTTCCGCAGATTGACAAGGTGTTCCTCCTCCATTTTAGACTTGGCGATCATGTCGTCTACATAGACTTTGATTTCTCGGTGCATCATGTCATGGAAAAAAGCCACCATAGCCCGTTAATAGGTTGCCCCGACGTTCTTGAGCCCAAAGGACATCACTTTATAGCAGAACGTCCCCCACAGGG
The DNA here is from genome assembly GCF_000004515.6 of Glycine max. Classification (NCBI taxonomy): domain Eukaryota; kingdom Viridiplantae; phylum Streptophyta; class Magnoliopsida; order Fabales; family Fabaceae; genus Glycine; species Glycine max. Next base: position 34,128,973 of record NC_038251.2, read on the forward strand.
TGACGAAAGTGGTCTTTTCCATATCCTCTGGCGCCATCTTTATCTGATTATAACCAGAGAAACCGTCCATGAAGGAAAACAAAGCAAAATGGGCCGTATTATCCAGGAGGACATCGATGTGCGGCAGAGGGAAATTGTCTTTAGGACTGGCTCGATTGAGGTCCCGATAATCCACACACATTCGTACCTTCCCATCCTTCTTAGGGACTAGTACAATGTTGGCAACCCATTTCGGGTACAGAGCGACAGCCAGAAAGCCAACGTCAAATTGTTTCTTTACCTCTTCTTTTATTTTCAGGGAAGTTTTGGGCCTCATCCTCCTTAGTTTTTGCTTTACTGGGGAGCACTCAGGATTTAGAGGTAGTCTGTGTTGTGCGATGTCAGAACTCAAACCAGGCATATCTTGGTACGACCAGACAAAGATGTCTTGGTAGTCTCTCAACAGGGCCATTAATTCTTTACGGACGGGTGTGGTCATACCCGTGCCTATTTTTACTTCCTTTTTCCCACTTTCGATTCCTAGGTCCACGAGTTCTGTCTCTTCTTGATGCGGCCTCATCTCTCGGTCCTCCTGCGCGATTATCCTCTCCAGCTCTGGGGGAAGCCCCACATCCTCGTCCTCTTCATTCTCTACCCGACTTGCTTCTTGCCCGAAATCGACGGCCGGGTCCCTGGTATTAGTACCTTCGCAGGACTGTATCTTTTTAAGCGTAACAAGGAAATAAACATGCAAATGAATGAGAATGGGTAGAGGCACATGAATAGATGAAGAAAGATCATTATATTATAACTTCAAGAACAAAAGACATAATTCCTTAACAAAAGGAAACTCTAAAGCTTAGGCCCAACCGTAGAGTTTTAAAGCTACAAAAGGTTACATTATGCTTTTCGCGTAAACGTCCGGGCGTTCCTCCACCCGCCAATTTCCTAGTTGGAAACCGGGAAGGCATAGCCGTACCAAATCCGATCTCGTCGGGGAGTCATCATTGTATATCGCAGCAACTCGACCTTCGCGTCTTAAACCCGCACATATGAAGCTCCTGCTGATGTGGCCTGGCAGGGCCTCTTTGGCTCGCTGTCCCAACCGCGGGCCCTGGCCTTTGTTCTTCCTTTCTGAGATATTTTTCCTTATGTCAGTCTGCGTAGGTTTATAGTCTAACCCAAACTTCTCGCAGTTTCCTCTGGTGCTTACCAGGCTGGTCCTGCCGCTGTTGTTCTTGCCCAAACCCATTCCGGGCTCGTAGTCGTGCCCCAGCATTACCCGGGCCACCATCATTGCCGCATCGAACAGGCGAGGCTGCCTAGAGAGGGAATCTATGGAGGCGATGCTTACTACTTCAAAAGATTGGAAAGTCATTTCCAATGACTCCTTCGCTGCTTCAACTTATGGCATAGAGGAAGGGCAACTTACCAGGACGTCTTCCTCACCTGATACTATGACCAAATGTCCTTCCACTACAAACTTCAGCTTTTGGTGGAGTGTGGAGGGAACAACTCCCACTGAGTGGATCCATGGACGCCCCAAAAGACAGTTGTAGGCAGGTTGATATCCATCACTTGGAATGTTACCTGGCAAGTATGAGGCCTTATCTGTACTGGGAGGTTGATCTCTCCCCTTACCTCTCGGCGGCTGCCGTCGAAGGAACGGACTACCATGGAACTTGGCCTTAGATGGGATGCGTTAAATGGTAATTTCTCCAACGTGCTTTTGGGCATCACGTTCAGGCTTGAGCCATTGTCGATGAGTACTTTGGCCATAACGTGTTCCATGCATTTGACTGACACATGCAGAGCCCTATTATGTCCTCTCCCCTCGGCGGGGATTTCCTCTTCAGCGAAGGTGAGGTAGTTGTTGGCCGTGATGTTATTGACGATTCCCCCAAAGCCTTCTACGGAGATGTCTTGGGCTACATGAGCTTCATTCAAGACTTTTACCAGCAAAGCTCGATGAGGCCCAGAGCTCATGAGCAGTTCCAGAAGGAAGACTCTAGCTGGGGTTTTGTTGATTTGTTCAATGACCTTGAACTCGCTTTGTTGGATAATGTGGAGGAACTCGTTGGCCTCCTCGAGCGATACCTCTTTCTTGCCACAACCTTCACTTCCCTCGGAAAGATCCTTCGTCGGAACATCCTCGTCCGGTGTGAGGATCACTTTGATGTTTTGTCCTTCCGTCATCCTTGCTTTCCCTTTAGTGTTCGTGGGCTGTATTGGCAGGCTAGGGGTGCGAACATGCGACCGCTGCGGGTTATGCCGCTCAGCCCGGTGATATTGGTCACTTTGGCCGATAGTGAGCTGATATTGGTGGCTTCTTCCTTCCTAATGCCCAGAGGGGCATACCTCCACGGAATTGCACGGCTGTTCTCGTAAGGAAATAGAATAGACCTACCGTCTGACACTGCCGTGGGGTGTCGAGGTTTTTGGGGAGCCGTGTTCCTGGTGAAGTGTATTATCAAGGGTTTAGGCTTTTTAGGTCCTTCTTCATCTGCCGACTGCATGTATACATGTTGTTCCTCCTTTCTCTCACTGCTGACCTCAAGCCAGCCTTGCCTCCATGATTGGCAAGCGGATTTGTTTTTATGTTGGGCCCGTCCTCTTGAAAAGTCAACCACCCGGCCTCTATCAAGCTTTGGACCTTGCTTTTCAAGGCCAAGAACTGTTCGATCGAGTGGCCCGGGGTCCCCTCACGGTATGCGCAGGTCGTGCTAGGGTTATACCATTTTGGGAATGGGGACTAGAAGATCTTTCCCGGGACCACCACGGCCAATTGGTTGGCGATGAGAGACAGCAAGAGTTCCCCATATGTCATCGGGATCGGGGCGAAGATCTGTGCCTGCCTTGGCGAAAAGTTCCTGCCGTGTTTGCGCCTAAGTGAGCGTTGTTGGCCGGGTGAGGTTGAGTCAGAGCTGGATTTCGGAGAGCTTCCCCCTGTAGGGATGTGGGCGCCCTTGGTTGGGTGAGTGCCGTATCGGAAGAGACCTTGGCGCGAGCCGAAAAACTCGGGTGATGTTGCGCATATTGGTGGGTACCATGGGGGGTTTGCGGTGGCTTGGGCCATGCAGGTGTTGAGGTAACGGTATGGGCATCTCCCTCTTTCTTCTTTGCCCCAGCTATTCCGGTCTTCCTACTGCTGGCACCTATCGGGGAGACGTAATCAAACTTTCCCCTCTTCAAACCCACCTCAATCCTTTCTCCGGCGAAGACCAAGTCTGCGAAGCTGGAAGGCATGTAGCCCACTAATTTCTCATAGTAAAACACAGGCAAGGTATCCACCATTATAGTAACCATATCCCTCTGGACCATGGGAGGGGCTACTTGCGCTGCTAGGTCCCTCCAATGCTGAGCGTATTCTTTAAAGGACTCGTTTTCCCGTTTAATCATGTTTTGCAGCTGAGTCCGGTCGGGAGCCATGTCAGAGTTGTACTGATACTACCTAAGGAAGGCGGTAATCAGATCCTTCCAGGTGCGGATGCGGGAAGCTTCTAGATTAGTGTACCAAATGACTGCTGCCCCAGCCAGGATATCTTGGAAGAAATGCATCAATAACTTCTCGTCCCTGGAATACGCACCCATCTTGCGAAATACATTTTTAGGTGATTCTTGGGGCAAGTCGTCCCTTTGTACCTATTGAAGTCAGGTACTTTGAACTTCGGAGGGATGACGATGTCCGGTACCAGGCATTGGTCGGTCATGTTTGCGAACGGATAATCACTGAACCCTTCAACAACCCTCAATCTTTCTTCAATGAGATCGAGGTAGCGTGCTGGGCGCTGGTCCCTCAGCAGGAAACGGGGAGTAGAAGTCGGCGTCTCCCTGAGCAGGCTCTTGATGATCTTTATGGACCTCGTCAGGATGTCGAGGAGGCTCCCCCTCTAGGATGAGGGGAGGGACATGACCTGGGTCGTCATGCATGATGGGTGGTGTGTAATTAGGTGGTAAACCGTAGGGGTAAGTTCCTCGGTATAACCCAGATGGGGGTTGCTGACGTGCCCCTGTGTGCTTTTCTCTCATTCCACCACGTTTGGAAAAGGGGGGTGCGTGGTAGTTGGGAGAGTCGGGTCTGCTTCGGCAGCCAAACTAATAGCGGTGGTGGTGGCTGCGTTACTCTCCATTAGTTGTTTCATTCCCAGCATGGCATCCATCATGGAAGCCATTTTCTCTTTCAAAGTCGACATGTCGGCTTTCATCTGTTCCTGTACTTCCTCTTGGTCACCCATCATCCTAGATTTGGATCTGGTGCGATAGGGATGCCTTAGGGGGGCGCTTAGTTATGGCATTTTTCCTAAAAAGACCAAATGTGAGGATTACATAATGAGAAATGAATGTATGCTAGAGATGGAATGTGGGAGTGATCTGATTCGCACTGTTCCTCTTTGGAGTAAAATAATGGGATAAACTCATTTTATTTAGAAAGTTATAGCTAGTCAAGATCTGAGTGACAATATAAACTCCCTAACGGTTCCTAATTATATGGGCCATCAAGTCTATCGTGTGTTGACAATAGTGGAAGAGCCCGTGGATCTCCTCGGGGGCAGAGTAGGTGTCCGCCATAGCTTTGGCCTTTGCCAGCAAACGGGGAAGCTCTTGACTCCCGTTCAAAGTAAGAGCAAACCGATCCATCCACATCGTTGCTTCTTGATGTAACAAGTCAATCACCCTTCCTCTAGCCTCCTTTTCCGCGTACACTCGAGCGTATTCGTCCGCCACTCTGTACTCGTGGGCCGTGGCTAGATTTAATTCTTCTTGGTACTTGCTGATGATGGCTAACATGTTTGTTTCGGTCTCGCATAACCGCTAAGACAAACTCCTCTTGGACCTTAGGCAAACCCTCAATTCATCCTTCAGAGTCAAACCGTCTACTCGCGATTGGTCCCGTTCCTCTCTCCGGAGCTTAAGCTCACTGTTACTGCCCCACAGAGCCCCTCGGAATTTGTTCCGGCCATGTTCTTCCCTACAGGCCCTCTTGGTCTCTTGCTCCAAGGCCTTGGTGGTGGCTATATTGACGTCTCTTAGTTCGGCGTTCTCCATTCGGATCCTAACAGCTACTGACTTGAACTTTTCCTTGACTGTCTGGGCTTTCTCAAGTTCTATCTTGAGGGCCTGTACCTCTTCGTCTTCTTCCGGAGTTTCAATCTCCATCCCCTTAGTGGTCCTCAAACTCGGGAGCCAATCCAGATCTTGTGTGTAGGCTTTCAACCACCTACGATAGCCGTCGATGGGCCCGTTGCTACTCCCCCTAAGTTCCTTGTCCTTTCTTTGCGACATTTCCCATGCCTTGTGGACCCTCTGAAGCACCCCCGCGTTGGTGCTATTAAAACCTCGTGTAATGAAAGGTATGAGGACTTCCTCTGATGGCGCCCCTCTCATAGGGTAACCAAGTTGTCTTATAGCGAGGACGGGATTGTAATTGATGCAACCCCGCGTCCCCATCAAGGGAACATTTGGAAATTTCCCACACGAAATAAGAATCCCGGTTCTCCCTTCCTTCCATCGGGGGAACCAATTGACAGACGCTCCCTCTTTGTTTGCTAAGAGCCAGTCCCAATTTGCCTCTTTTTTCTCAGTGCATGAGCGGTGGCCTTCTAACGGGAAAATATGTCTCATCTCTTGGTGAAAGAAGTGCGAAACCAACCATACATAGAGGGCCGGAGTACAGCGAACGATCCTTGCATGGTTCTTCTCACATCTTCGGTCAAATGTGTCGTATAGATCAGCTAAGATAGCGACAACCGGGCTTTGCAAGAAAAGCATCAATCGATGCCCGGTCCACCAACCCATCCACATTTGGAAAGAGGACCACCCCAAAATCAAAAGTGCCAGGATGTCCATGAATGGGGCCCATTCGCCTTGACTTGCCAAGACTCTCGCCTTTGCTTCCAAAAATTTCCTTGGTACCCCAACCACCCCATTTTCGACTTGCTTTCCACGGTCTAATTCCTGTGTCGAGATTTTGACTATCTTAGAAATTCTAGCTAAGGAGGGATAGAATCTCGAGATGAGGTATGGCTTCCTTCCTCCCAGAGGGCATCCCAGGATCTCTTCAAACTCTTCCACCGTGGGTGTTAACTGGAAGTCCCCAAAGGTGAAGCACCTCAAAGGTTGGTCATAATATTGGGCGAGGGAGGCAATGGCCTCCATGGAGACCTCAGCCATGGTTAGGTCCCAGATCTTACCGTAAGCTTTGCGAAAGGCTTGTCGCTGGAGCTGACCCATCAACTGTCCTAACTCTTTCAGACTGGCGATTCCTAGGCTCTTGACCTTGACTTGATAGAACCTCTTTTTAAGTGAAGGCGTCTGACTTGATCCCATGTTTTACTAAAGTGGAATAAAAACCAGTGCGAATCAAGACTCCGACATCTATCACAAGTGAAATGGATGAATGCATGAAGAAAATGCATATGACCCGGATGCATTTTACGTATACGAGAACCCGAGAGATTTATCTCTTTGTTAAATACAACATTCGGGCAGGATGGTGCCCGGTGCATGAATTTAAGAAGTTGACACGGACCTTCCATCTTCTCGTGACAAAATGAGGGTATTAAGACGCAACCCGTGCATGATGACATGATGCGGATGCGAAGAAGTAAGGGAAACAAGGAGATGCACACATCATGGCAATATCCTCAAATAATCACACAACAAAGGCATACATGACATTTAGGTTATATGCATGGTAGTGTTTAAAAGGCACGCAGCGTGTTTGCTTCGTGCCCCTATTTTAGGGACCTAAACGGGAGAAATTCAAAGGCTTTTAGTGATAACTCCCGAGGTGGTCATATCTCTCTTGATGGTTTCTAGAGGTATCATCCCCTTCGAAAAACATATTACGGCAGTAGGGACTACCAGCAACAATATGTTATCAAAGAGAAAAACTCTTGATGAGGGTTCACTGTTATCAAGCAAGCCGGAGACCCAGCATGACCACAGATTCACCTTCACTCCTTATGTTCCCATGGACCCGGGTATAGGGCCCTTTTTCAACTCACGTGTGCACAAATAGTGTTGGTGTTTGTGTGCATCAAATGAATAAATATCTATCTTATGCATACATTTCAAAAACACACTAAAAGCATCAAAGAGTTATATACAAGAATGTAAGACAAATAAAAAGGAAACCGACAAAAGAGGAAGTCATCATATTGCACAAGATTAGAAGGCCTAACTCTCTAAAAACAGTCCCCAGTGGAGTCGCCAACTGTCGCAACCTACCCTTTGGCGGGAGGGCAACGCGAGACTCATGGGTGCGTCTTCCATGAGAGGAAAATGCGCGGAGTTGCCACCAACGTTTATTTGAGGAAAACGTCAGAAAAACCAGAAAGGTGTGGTCTACGACCTTTAATCGTGAAAGGTTCGGGAGTTATTTTTATGCACGGGGAAGGTATTAGCACTCCACGCGTCCGTCACAAAGGACGAGAACCTTTAATAAAATGTGCAATTATGACTTCAAAATGTTTTATTTTCCTTTTTTATGTATTTTTGTGTTTTTATGCTTTTTGTATTTTTTATCTTTTTGTGGTCGACGAGGGTGTTTCCCTCGCTCCTACGTATCCTCAATTTGTGATGAGGAAATCAGACCTACATAGTTCTTTGAGAACTAAACATTGGTTAAGTTGTTTTTATCTTTTTTAGCAAGATATATTTTAACTGAACAAAAGGTCATTTTAAGGCGTTAGACCATTAACAATCTTTTGGTTTTTGACATAAAACGGAAAAGTTACATATTGATTTTATGATTTTGAATGGTCCATGTTTAACCAATAAAAGCAAAGGGGACCGTTTTAAGGCGTTGGACCCTTAATGGTTTTTAGTGATTTTTGTGGACAAAGCTTAATTTGTGTGTTGATTTTAGCTTTAGTTTCACTTTGGTTATTAGTCAATTCATTCAAGGAAACTTTCAAAAAAATGTCTGATTGATTTTTTTTTTATTCGAAGATATTTTGCTTATTTTATTATTATTTTGCCCTTTTTTGGTTTAAAACGTGGTTACAGCGTGAAGGATCGGTTGGATTATATTTTAACAGAGATTAAACAATATTACAACTCAAATGATCAGTGAAAATTTATTTTATTATTTATTAGGTGAGAAAACGGCTTAAATAAATGGTTAAAGCACGTCAAAAGGGGGTACAGAAAATAAACGAAATAAAAATAAAAGCACGCGGAATAAGTGGGGACCACTAAGGATGGGTGTTAAGTACCTCGAGGCGGTCAAGCGAAGGCTGCATGCCACCAGACAATGGTCCCCAGATGAAATTAGGGTATGACAATACACATTCTCCACGTACCATCCTTTTTGGGCACCAACAACACTGGCATAGCACATGGGCTTGGGCTCTCTTGGACCCAGCCCTTCTCCAACAATTCTTTAACCTGAGACTCTATCTCCTTAGTATCATGAGGGTTAGTCCTATAGGCTGGCCTATTAGGAAGGCTTGCTCTTGGGACTAAATCTATTTGGTGTTCTATTCCCCTTGAAGGAGGTAGCCCAGGGGGTATCTCTTTGGGAAATATATCACCAAATTCATGTAAGAGTTCTTGGACCTTTGGGGGTAAGGTCTCAAATTTGGAATTGTGGCAGTACTAAGGGATGTTTCCCTTGTTAGGAGAAGGTACAAAGATTGTTTAAGAAGGAGTGCTCTTTTAATATCACCTTTTGTTGCAAAATGATTTTCCTTCTTAACAATCTTCTTGGAGGAATCCTTTCCCTCTTTTTCCTTCCCCTTGGCCTTTGAAGACAAGGCCTTACTATCCTTCTTTTTCTTTTGTTTGTCTACTTTTTCTTCCTCATCCCTCTTATCTTTCATAGTTAGTTGATCTTTGGCCACCTGAGAAGGTGTTTGAGGATGCAACACAAATTTAGTGCCAAGATGGGTGAGGGTAATCTCATTAGTTAGGCCATTATAAATGATCTTCATATCAAATTGCCACGGCCTTCCTAAAAGAATATGTCCTGCCTCCATGGGAACTATATCATAATTAACTTCATCCTTATATGTCCCAATGGAGAAAGGTACCTTCACTTGTTGGTTAACTATCATTTCCCCTTGCTCATTGAGCCATTGAAGTTTATAAGGTTTTGGGTGGGGAATGATAGTGAGGTTCAACTTGGAAACTAATCTTGTGCTACAACAATTGCAACAAGATCCACTATCCACAATGAGAGAACAAGTTTTATCTAAAATTTTGCATCTTGTATGAAAGATGTTCTCTCTTTGGGATTGAGATAGATCACAAGATTGACCTCCAAGGATCCTTCTAACCATTAAGAGGTCACCTTCTTCATGGGGGTAGACTTCCTCACTAGACTCTTCACCCCTTACATTATCTTCACTTCCACTAGAGGAAGGGGAAGAAGTAGTCTCCTCTTGACTACTATAAATGTCTTGACCCCTCATAATCATGGTTTTCTTTGTGGGGCATTGAAAGGCAATGTGACCTCACCCAAGACATTTGAAGCATTTAATGTTGCTAGTCCTTTCTTGGGAACTAGTCTTAGGGGTGGATTTCTCTATGGTCTTACTCTTATCTTCCTTGGGTTTTGAAGTTGCAGCTCCCAAAATTCCTTGGGCTTGGTCCTTCCTTGAATAAGAGTGAAAGCCATAAGATTTTGAAGAAGGCTTTCTTTTAAGTTGTTGCTCCACTCTTATACAAAGTTGGACTAGCTTATCTAGGTCCCTATATGGAAGGAGTTCAACCTTATCCCTCACTTCCATATTAAGCCCACTAAGGAACCTAGCTATGCTTGTTCTTTCCTCCTCCTGAAGTCCATCTCTTAAAGGAGTAGTTCCATTTGTTGTCTATATTCTTCAACACTCATACTTTCTTGTCTAAGCCTTTGGAGCTTGTCCATAAGCTCCCTTTCATAGTAGGAGGGAATGTGCCTCTTCCTAAGGGCACTCCTAAGATCATTCCAATACTCTACTGGAGGATCCCCATGAATCCTTCGTTCCCTAACAAGGGAATTCCACCAATAGAGGGCATACCCTTGAAAGCTAAGGGTAGCCAATGGAACTTTTCTCTCTTTGCTAATATGATGGCAAGCAAAGAGTTGTTCAACCTTCATTTCCCAATCTAAGTAGGCCTCAACATTATCTTTTTCATGGAAATATGGGAGGCTAATGTTAACCTCTTGAGGCCTTCTATCCTTTTCTCTTCTTTGGGAGTGATGTTTAGTATGTGAACTATGGCGCCCTCTATAATAGTCACTAAGTTCTTCACTTAAACTCTTGCAAGAGTCATGACTACTATAGGAGGCATGTTTTTCTCTTTTCATTTCTTTCATTATTTTTCTTCTTTCTTCCTCTCTTATTTTCTCTCTTTCATCTTGACTTATTTCTTCCACTCTTTTTTTACCTTTTTCTTTTCTCGCTTGTTTTTCTTTCCACAACTTAAGGGATCTCAACTCATCTAATATCTTATACAAGGGGTCCTTAGGAGTAGAACCCTCACCATTAACACTAGATGAAGAATGAAGACTCATGTTGGTTCCTAAGTTATGGTTCTTTCTTGTTGGGGGTTTGAAAACAAAAGGTAAAAGAAACTATGGTTGAAACTAGCCAAAATAAACACTAAAAGAGGTGTGAAAGATAAGGTAAAAACTAATTGGTAAAAGGCAAGCTATCTAGGTGGTTTGACAATGGAAGGTAAAGGAAATAAGCTATGAAAGTAAGCAAGAAATTAAAGTGCAAGAAATGCAACCTAGGCGGATCCTAGGAGTGTTTGGATGACCTCATTTAAGGTTCCCAACAAAACACACAAATGGAAGTAGGGTGACCTATTGGAGGCTCCCAACTTACTTCCAATGAAAGGCCTTTTTGTTACAAAGTTTGAAAGCAAAGAAAATTGCCAATTACAAATTACAAAAAAAAAAAGTCCTCAATTTTGGTGGCTATTCTCTCTTTTGTGTTTCACTCAATTTGGAGTGCTTCTTATTCCAATAGCTCTTAAGGTGGTTGGCCCCTTGCTTCTAGACTCAAATTCTTCAAGGGATGACACCAATCCTCCTTTCCAATTCCCTATATGGCAACTCACAAGCAAGGAAACAAAGAGACAAACAATAACCAAAGACCAAAAAAAATTTAAATGAAAGCTAAACCAATAGAGTTTTAACAAGACAAATTTTCAAGAATTATTCAACAATTAAAGCAATGAAAAGCACACAAAAGCAAGCTAGGACTCAAAGAGAAAACTAGAATGGCTCTAGAGTAGAGTAGAAAAACTAAAAAAAAAACTCAAGAAACCTATAGTTTTGGCACTTGTTTTCACAATAATTTTCTATTGAAATTTCAGAACTAGGATTGGTATAAAATAGGCACCAATTATAGAATAAATTTTGAGCCAAAACAACAAGCACACTTCCCTTTCACTTTTTTTTTCCTAGACACTGATTTTTCAGCCAACTTGTGTGATTTTTATTATTTTTTATTTTAATCCAAATCGCTTGGTTCTTTTTTCATAATTTTTTTCCAGATGTTTAGAAAATTCAGTAAAAATTTCAACTCAAAAAACATAGTGACCAATTCCCAGTAATTTATACAAGTTCGTATATTCAAGCTGCCAGCACCAAGGATTTCAACCTAGAAATCAAGAGTAGTGTTTATGTTGCTTAAGGCTTGGATAGTTACAATTTGTGTTTGCTTATGCTCAATTATCTTGATTAACACAATTCAATAGAGCTTAAGACTTATTTTGATTCACAAATCCAGCCACAACTCAGCACCACAACTCAACTTCATCATAGGCATCATGTAGGAAACTTAGAAAACAAAAAAAAAAAGAGTTCAACAACAAGACTACTTCTAGGAATTGATTTAGAACATGTTATGAACTAAATAACATGCATGAATTAGACTCAATTCAAAAGATAGGCTAATAATGACAAGAATACATGAACAAATGTATCTAGAATTCAATAAACAAAATAAAAATTCAACACAAACTAAGAACATAATGTGACAATTACTATGACTAAACATGACTCTAAGACAACATGGATTAAGTGATTTACACTTAGATTTTTGTGTTTTTTTTTTCTAATCAACATTTTGGAAAAAATTTAGATCTAAGGTTCAGCACAAGAATATTATGAATGAAAAATGATAGAACCAAAAATCAACACAAAAACATGATTCAAGAGTAGATCTACAAAATTTGAACCATAGAAATGCAAAAACAAGTGTAGATCTAAGATTTAATCGGTTTATTTTTTTGAATCTACTCTAAACAGAACCAAACCACAAGACAATGGAGGATATACATGGAGAATAAAATGAAGAACAAGGAATTAAAGAGAATTCACCGAACAAAAAGATAGAGGAAGCAAAAAACCATCACCTAGATGAAGATGCTCTTGATACCACATGATGTAGGCTCCATTGGAGCTTGTAGGCCTAGGATCTTCTTCATCAATAGTTTCCTTTGCTTCTTGGAAGATGAATGGCAGTGGAATGGAGAAGGAAGAGAGAGAGGAGACGCCACTTCAAGGAGAAGATGAGTCTAGAAGAAGCTCACCACCATAGGAGGCCATGGATAAGAGCTTGGAGGAAGACGGAGATGAATGAAGGGGGAGGAAGAGAAGAGCACGGAATTTTGTGCTCTAAAAGAGATCTGAAATCTGAATTTTAATTTTCAAATGATCAAAGTTGAAAAAATGCACACACATGACCTCTATTTATAGCCTAAGTGTCACACAAAATTGGAGGGAAATTTGAATTTCACTTGAATTTGAAATTGAATTTGTGGAGCCAAAATTTCACTAATTATGATTAGTGAATTTTAGTTATGGTTCAGCCCACTAATCAAAGATCAATTCCAAGATTCTCCACTAGGTGTGCTTAGGTGTCATGAGGCATGTAAAGCATGAAGGACATGCACAAAGTGTGACTATATGATGTGGCAATGGGGTGTAGTAAGCAAATGCTCACCTCCCCCTCTAAAATTTAATTGGATTGGGCTTCTACCAATTCAATTAAATTTATTTCCAACCACAAACATCGAATATTCACTTAGTGCATATGAAATTACAAAACTACCCCTAATACAAAAACTAGTCTAGGTGCCTTGAAATACAAGGGCTGAAAAATCCTATATTTCTAGGGTACCCTACCTACATTATGGAGCCCTAAACACAAGGACCAAATATAATGACATCCTAGTCTAATATGTACAAATATAATTGGACCCAACCTTGGCCCATGGGCTCAGAAATCTACCCTGAGGTTCATGAGAACCCTAGGGCCTTCTTCAGCAGCTCTAGCCCAATCCCCTTGGAGCCTTTTGCTTATGGCTCTAGTGACTGGTCCCTTCCTAGGGAGGATTGCATCAATTTGTCCCTATCTTCATCCTCTACTTCCTCCTCAAACAAGGTCATGATGTTCTCATCAGGGAATTCTAGATGCATAGACTGATAGTCATTGATGGGATGTTGAGCCAGGTAATCTGCCAAGGCACTCCCTTTTATCGCCTTCTGAGTGACATAAACAATATCAAACTCCGACAACAGAACCTGCCACCAAGTGATCCATCCAGTGAGAGTGGGTTTTTCAAAGATGTACTTGACTGGATCCATTTTGGACACTAACCAAGTGGTGTAATTCAGCATGTACTGCCTTAGACGATGAGCTGCCCACACCAAGGCACAACATGTCCTTTTGAGCAAAGAGTATTTCATTTCACACGCCGTGAACTTCTTGCTCAAGTAATAGACGGCCTGTTCCCTTTTTCGTACTCGTCATTCTGTCCTAACACACAACCCATTGACTCATCTAACACAGTCATATACAGGATAAGGGGTATTTCGGGCACCGGTGGCACAAGCACAGGAGGATGCATGAGGCACTACTTAATCCTTTCGAACGCCATTTGACAGTCGTCGTCCTATTGAACAGACTGATTCTTACGCAATAACTTGAAGAGAGGCTCACAAGTGGTGGTCAGCTGTGATATAAACATTGCTATGTAGTTCAATCATCCTAGGAAACCTCAGACCTTCTTCTCGGTGCGTGGCTCGGGCATTTCGAGGATGGCCTTCACCTTGTCTAGGTCTACCTCTATTCCTTTCTAACTCACGATAAAACTGAGCAGCTTTCCAGACTTGACCCTAAAAGTACACTTTGCAGGATTCAACCTCAATCGGTATTTACGCAGCCGCTTGAACAACTTTCGCAAGTTGACAAGATGTTCCTCCTCGGTATTTGATTTAGCGATCATGTCATCCACGTAAACTTCAATCTCCTTGTGCATCATGTTGTGGAACAACGCTACCATAGCCCGCTGGTAAGTTGCCCCCGCATTCTTGAGCCCAAAGGACGTCACCTTATAGCAAAAAGTTCCCCATAAGGTGACAAAGGATGTCTTCTCCATATCCTCCGGTGCCATCTTTATTTGATTATATTCCGAGAACCCATCCATGAAAGAAAACAAGGCAAAACTGGTTGTGTTATCTACAAGGATATTGATGTGCGGCAAAGGAAAGTTATCCTTTGGACTGACTCGGTTTAGATCTCGATAGTCCACACACATTTGCACCTTTCCATCCTTTTTAGGGACTGGCATGATGTTGGCAACCCATTCTGGGTACCAAGAGACGGCCAAGAAGCCAACGTCGAATTGCTCATTTACTTCTTCTTTTATTTTTAGGGACATGTCGGGCTTCATCCTCCTCAGATTTTGCTTTAATGGGGAACACTTGGGATTTAGAGGTAATCTATGTTGTAAGATGTCGAAACTCAAACCAGGCATATCTTGGTAGGACCAAGCGAAGATGTCTTGGTAGTCCCGCAATAGAGCTACCAATTCATCTCGGATGTTTGCGGTCATGCCAATGCCGACCTTGACTTCCTTTCTTTCTTCACCAACACCTAAGTTCACAACTTCCATTTCCTCTTGGTGTGGCTTCACTTCCTTGTCTTCTTGCTCGAACATTCTTTTCAACTCTAGAGGAAGCCCCCAATCCTCATGTTCCCCTTTCTCAGCTTGATTTATTAGTTGCTCCAAATCAACATTCGGG
The DNA here is from genome assembly GCF_000004515.6 of Glycine max. Classification (NCBI taxonomy): domain Eukaryota; kingdom Viridiplantae; phylum Streptophyta; class Magnoliopsida; order Fabales; family Fabaceae; genus Glycine; species Glycine max. The sequence continues at coordinate 34,143,980 of NC_038251.2, forward strand.
TCCTCGGTATCACTACTTTTATAGGACTCATTGTTGGATATGTATCAAACCATTTAATCGCAACAAAAATAAATATGCAGAAGAATGAAAATAGACAAAAGTGCAAGATCAAATGAAGAAGGGTTATGTATTTATAATTTAGTGGGAACAAAAGACATACCCAAACAGGAAGAAAACCCTAAAGCCTAGGCCCAACAATAGGGTTAGAACTAATGAATTACGTTGAATTTTCCATGGAAATCCCAAGTTGTTTGATGACTTGCTAATTCCCTAATTCAAACTCTGGAGGACATGGCCACACCCAAGTTGATCGATCTTGAGGGGTTTCTTCGTTTATCACAACAACCCGTCCCTTGCACATCCACCCCGCACTGACAAAGCTTTCATCGATGTGACAAAATGGAACTTTTCACTTTAGTGGTCCTTGCGACTAACCTATGCTTCTCTCCTTCCTTTTTAGGGTGATTCTCCTCATGTTGGCGCACATAGGCTCGTATCCCAACCCGAACATCCATGATTCTTTGTGAACTCCACCAAACTTGCTATGCCATTCCTGTTTCGGCCCAAACCCATTCCAGGCTCATATCCGTGTCCTAACATCACTCGAGCCACCACCAAAGCGGCACCAGATGAGCGTGGCTGAACTGGGGGAGACTCCATGTAAGCACTACTGACAACTTCCAATGCCTGGAAGGATGTTTCCAATGACTCCTCTACAACCTCCACATAAGGCATAGAGGATGGACAACTTACAAGTATGTCTTCTTCTCCCGAAACTATAATCAGCTGTCCCTGCACCACAAATTTTAACTTCTGATGCAGTGTCGAAGGGACCACCCCAACCAAATGAATCCAAGGCCGGCCTAATAAGCAGTTATAGACAAGATTTATGTCCATCACTTGGAAGGTAATTTGGCACACGTGGGGTCCAATTTGAATCGAGAGATCGATCCCCCCTTACATCCCGACGACTACCGTCGAAAGCCCGTACTACCATGGACCTCGGTCTTAGGTGTGATGCATTAAAAGGTAGCTTGTCCAAAGTAGCCTTGGGCATGACATTGAGGGAAAATCCGTTGTCGATAAGCACTTTGGCCACTATGTGGTCCAAACATTTGACAGATATGTGCAAGGCTCTGTTGTGTCCCCTGCCCTCGACGGGTATTACTTCATCAGTGAAAATGAAGTAGTTGTTGGCCGTGATGTTATTGATTATACCCCTGAAACCCTCCACGTATATGTCTTGTGCTACATGGGCCTCGTTCAAAATCTTAACCAACAATGCCCGATGAGGCTTGGAGTTCATAAGCAGCCCCAACAGAGAAATCCTAGTTGGGATCTTGTTTAATTGTTCGATTACCTTGAACTCACTCTGTTGGATGATCCTTAGGAACTCAGTTGCTTTCTCAGTGGATATCCCCTTTTTGCTGAAGTTATTCCCTTCCTCGGCAATCCTTCCAACCAGGACCTCGTCATTCGGGGTCAAGCCCGCTTTATCGCTCTCGCCGACATCCGCCTTTGCTTTCCCTTTTGGGTCTTTGGACCGCATCGGTAATTCAGGTGTTGGGATGTTTGTGACTTTAGCGGAGGATAGATCATCCTTAATATGCACGATGAACACGTCTTTCCTTCCATCGGGTCCTTGTGCGACGTACTTCCATGGCATCGCCCTATCACTTTTGTAAGGGAAGGGCACAGGCTTCATAATTGCAACGGGCTAGAAATCTCGAGGCTTCTGAGTGGCGACATCCCTAGTGAAGTGAATCACCAATGGCTTAGGTTTGCTCGGGCTTTTATCATCTGACTGCATGCACACATCCCTCTCCCATTTTCTTACGTTGCAAATTTCAATTTGGCCTTTATCCATCATCCCCTGTAGCAACTCTTCTGCCATTGAGCACGTTTCCAAGTCGTGTGATGCCCCTGGGTGTATTAAACAAGAATATCCCTTTTCCCCATCAAGGTGAATCATACTAGTTTTGTGCAATGCTTCCAAAATGAACCTCCTAGAGGATAACACGTCTCCCATCTGCTTCAAACCTCGAGGCTCCCACTACATTAATCGCTGAGTCTCCATGACTGGCGAGTGGATTAGTCCTTACATTCAGACTGTCCTCTTGAAATTTCAGCCATCTGTTAGTCGATGAATACGACTAACTTTTGTGTATAAAACCTGTGTGAATTGTATTAAACTCCTCCAATTTATGGTTATTTTGTAGTGCTGTAATTACTTTTTGTTAAAGATAGGTAATAAATATTTAGTACTCCCATTTTGTGTATTTAATAATCAATTCCTCTCAATATCAGGTTAATTAGGAAAGTTTGTGAAGTGTTGTTGATTTTCATCTGCTCGCTAAGCCAATCTGCTGGCTTAGCAAGCCATCCGCTGAGCACACCACTCCTTTGGCTAAGCGCGAGGAAGGATCTGGAAGAAGGATGAGTTGTGCATGTTCGCTGAGCGAAGGGTCATCCAGCTAAGCACACTGCTTCAGTCCATCCGCTGAGCGAGAAAAGCACGCACTAAGCCGAAATCCACTAATGCGCGCTGAGCGGTCCATAGTCACGCTAAGTGCGCAAGCACCAACAAGGCCACCTATTTAAGCCTGAAATCAGATTTTGGAGAGGATTTTGGCCATTTTCTCAAGGAGCTTCTGCATGTGAGAGATTCTAGAGAGTGAAGGGTCCGAGCCCAGAGAGTTTTGAGAGATTTTGCTGTGCAAAGACCAGTAGAGAACAGAGCTTGAAGAGGGAGTCATCATGAGAGCTTGAGATGAGTTGTGAGTGATTGTGAGGTTCTAGAGGTGGAGGAGACATCCTCACTGCTTGTATTTCTCCAATCCTTCATTTTTCTCTTTTCTTTGTTGTAAAGGAAGCTTCCCAGTTATGGAGAGCTAAATCCTCTATTGGTTCTTCCTTGTAGGTACTTGATGTAAATACCTGTATATCTATTTAATGATGTTTTATGTGTTCTCTGTGCTATCAGTATGTCATTTCAGTGTGTTTTTGCCTTGATCACGTAGATGCAAGCTTTATTAGGATCATTCAACAGTGGAAACTGGTCCGATTCTTAGAACTTGATAGGACAGGGCTAGTTTATCATATTATCACGGGGGATCGGGGTACGGTAATCTAGTTATTTGTATGTTTGTCTTAATACGGTTCTGGTCGAGTTTAGTCCAACAAGAGGAATCTGAGGATGATGCTTAATCAGGATTAGGCTAGACTATCATGAGGAATCGGGGTTTAGCATTTCAGGAGACACCATAGAACACATGAGCATTGTTAAGTGGAGAATATCCTTTTAACATCAGGCACCTAATAGGAAGACCAACGTGTTGTCTACTTGTCTTTACGCATCATTACTCACGTGATTTTCCTTTTAATAGTTAGTTTACATACCTGTTCATAGTCAACACATCTCTTTTCATACTTGACACTTATTCACTGAATATAGCTTTACCAAGTAAAACAAGTTCCCTGAGAGTTCGATACTTTGTTCTTACCATTTTATACTACTTGCACGATTCGGTGCACTTGCCGGGTTCCAGCACCATCCCGCATTAATCAAGCTCTGTACCTTGTGCTTGAAGGCCACACATTGCTCTATAGAATGCCCCGAAACACCGTCGTGATAGGGGCAGGTTGCATCGGTGCACTTGCCAGGTTCCAGCACCATCCTGCATCAATCAAGCTCTGTACCTTGTGCTTGAAGGCCACACATTGCTCTATAGAATGCCCCGAAACACCGTCGTGATAGGGGCAGGTTGCATCAGTGCACTTGTCGGGTTCCAGCACCATCCTGCATCAATCAAGTTCTATACCTTGTACTTGAAGGCCACACATTGCTCTATAGAATGCCCCAGAACACCACCGTGATAGGGGCAGATTGGATTGGGATTGTACCATCAGGGGAAGGGAGATTGATAGATCTTCCCGGGGTTCACCACAACCATCTGGTTGCTGATCAAAGATGGTAGTAGGTCAACATAAGGCATTGGTATCAGAGTGAACTCCAAGGGCTTTCTTTCCGGGAAATTCCTCCTCGGGTTTGTGTTTGTGTTGGGATTGGAGTTTCTGGTGGGTTGAGACTGTGTGGGAAACGAATTTTGTGGGGGAGGCCTTTGTGGTTGAGTGGGCAATCTTTATTGGACACAGGTGCCGAATTGGGAGGGTTTCCGACGTTGGCTGAGTAATTTGGTTGATGCGGGGAATATTGGTAGGGATGATGACATTGGGCACTAAGCATAGCTCTGCCATGTCGGCAAGTGGATAATCACCGATCCCCTCAATGACCTTCAGCCTTTCCTCTATGAGATCAAACTTGTCTCTTTCTTCCATGGTCGGAGGTAGTCTCCCTATTGAGAAATGCAAAGGTTGCAGCGGGTGGTGTTGAGGGGCTCCCACGACATTGGGCTGAGGAATGCCACCAAACGCTGGTCCCTCAACGGCATATGTAGGGTATAGTTCAAAATCGCCCAAAGCGTGATCCCAGGGCTCTTCACGGGCTTCTCCCATAGGTTGGGCAAAGGGTGCATGCCCCAACTAGGGTTGCTAGCTTTCAACTGGAATGGAGTGGTTGGCATTCTCATTGGGCACAGGCACAGCATTGGGTAGTGTATAGTTAGGTGGCAAGCCATACGATGGGAAATAATTCTTACTCTGCACCATATGGGGACCGCCCGTACTGCCCAACACTTCTCCTCCCTGACCTACCATGTTTGGGGCTGGACAAGTTGCTTGGTTTATGTTGGATGGGTGAGCCAGATCCTCCTCAGCGGCGGCACTGGTGGCGGCAACTGCGGCCACATTGTCCTCCATCATCCTCTCATACTCATCATGGCCTCCATCATGGAGGTCATTTGGTCCTTCATGGCCTCCATGTTGACCTTCATCTGTTCTTGCACTTCCTCTATTTCACTCATGATTTTGGTTTTGGCACGTGTTTGGTAGGGGTGCCGTAAAGCGCATTCATTCTTTTTGGTTATTGTGTTTACTTTTTTGCCTACGACTGCTGAAAAAACAAAATGAAATGAGTAATGTGACAATGAAATAAACATGAATGCATGATAATGATAAGTTGCCGAAGTATTGAACCCACACAGAAAATTCAGCAAAGACATAGGGTTGAATCATAACTCATTTTTATTAAGAAACAACAATGTTTATCTTGCCAAAGCCAAAGCATAAATACAAACGCCTCAGCGGTTCCTAATTATGTGGGACATCAACCCAATCATGTGTTGGCAATAATCAAAAAGCCCATGAACTTCATCGGGAGCCAGGTATATATTTGCCATTGCCTTGGCTCTGGCCAACAACCTTGGAAGCTCTTGACTCCCATTCATAGTGAGAGCGAATCTATCCATCCATTTCACAGCTTCCCCGTGCAATGATTCTATCACTTTCTCTCTTGCTTCCCTTTCCACTTGCAAAGCCGACACCTTCGCATGCTCATCCTCTAGTCTTTGCCCATGGCTAACAGCTAGGTTTAGCTTCTCTTTACACTAGTCAATGATTGACAACATATTCTCTTCCGTTCTACGTAGCTGTTCGGTCAAACTTCTCTTTGACCTTTGACAAGCCTTCAATTTATCCTCTAATACCATACTTTCCACCCTTGACTTGTCCCTTTTGGCCCTTCTAAGCTTAAGCTCGTTGTTTCTGCCCCATTTTTCTTTTCGAGCTCTCTTTGTTTCCACGCTAACGCTTCGGTCATGGTCATGTTGACATCTGTCGCAACCTACTCTTCGGCGGGAGGACGACGCGGGGCTTGCGGGTGCGTCTTCCATGAAAGGAAAATGCGCGGGGTCGCCACCAACGTTTATTCGAGGAAAACGTTAGAAAAATTGGAAAGGTGTGGTCTACGAACTTTAAGTGTGAAAGGTTTAGGAGTTGTATTTATGCACGGGGAAGGTATTAGCACCCCACGTGTTCGTCACAAAGGACGACAACCTTTAATCAAGTGTGCAAAGATGACTTCAAATTGTTTTATTTTCCCTTTCTTACGTTTTTATGTCTTTTTTTGCTTTTTGTATTTTTTATCTTTTTGTGGTCGACAAGGGTGTTTCCCTTGCTCCTACGTATTCCTCAATTGTGATAAGGAAATCAGACCTATGTAGTTCTTTGAGAACTGAATGTTGATTAAGTTGTTTTTATCTTTTTTGCAAGATATATTTTGACCGAACAAAAGTCGTTTAAGGCGTTGGACCATTTAAACGATCTTTTGATTCTTTTGAAAGGAGAGAAACATTAAGGTGTTGGACCATTAACGATCTCTTTGTTTTTGAAAGGAGAGAAACATTAAGGTGTTGGACCATTAACGATCTCTTTTTTTTTTTGAAAGGAGAGAAACGTTAAGGCATTGGACCATTAACGATCTCTTGGGGTGGTCGACAAAAGCGGGGCTTTTGCTCCTACGTATCCTCAATTGCGATGAGGAAATCAGACCTATGTAGTTCTTGCAAAGGCGGTAAAGTTACATGTTGATTTTATGCTTTTGAACGGTCCATGTTAACCTATAAAAGAAAAGAGAACTGTTTAAGGCGTTCGACCTTAAAACGGTTTTAGTGACTTTTGCGGACAAAACTTATTTGTGAGTTGATTTTAACCTTAGTTTCACTTTGGTTATTAGTCAATTGATCCAAGGAAACTTCCAAAGAAAAACGTCCGATTGATTTTTTTGATTATTTTATTCAAAGATATTTTGATTATTTTATTATTATTTTTCAAGATATTTTGATTATTTTATTATTATTTTGCTTTTTTTGGTTTAACCTTGGTTATAACGTGAACGATCAGTTAGATTTTATTTTATCCATTGAAGAACGAAGAACGGTGAAGAACGACGGAAAACCTTCACGGATTTGCTCACGGAAACGTCTCGGAAGCATTATCAAAGCACCTCGGCTTGGATTTTCTTCACGGAAACAATTTTCTTTTTTTACCCAAAACAACTGAAATGCATAGCCAAGGGGGGTAGGGATATTTAAAACAACCTCCCTTCGCCTATTTATAGGAAAAGGGGGGAGGAGGTTGCTGCCCAGCTCACCCAGGCGAGCTGGGTTGCTTCCGGAGGAAGCAACCCTGCTTCGAAAATATTCTAGAAGTTCGAAATTCGAAATATTGAAAACTGTTATTTGCACCTCTCATTTTGATAAGTTCACCCCCTTTTTTCGTAATTTACGGAAAAGTTACGAAAGCCTTACGGAGGCATATAGGACTTGACTTTCTTCTTTTTTTCTCTTGCTTCTCACCCATATTAAGTGAAATATGCTTATTTAGGGTTATGGGAATTTTACGGAAGCCATTTCTTAACAAAATGGGGGAGGTGGTTGCCGCCCAGCTCGCCCAGGCGAGCTAGGTTGCTTCCACCTTAAGCAAGAAAATGCCCAGAAACCTCTAGAGGGGCCCAGATTTGATAATTGCTATTTGCATCCCCCATTTTACTAAATACACCCCCCTTTTGCCTTTTTTTGCTGATTCTTTTTCCGTAACGTTACGAAACTTTACGGATTACGTAACAACACTTATTTTCTTTCCGTTATGTCACGAAACTTTACAGATTATGCAATCATCCCCTCTTTGACTTCTGGAATGTTACATAACTTTATGGATTGCGCAACAATGCTTCCTTTCGACTCCCGACATGTCGCGGAACTTCACGGATTGCCTAACGATGGGTGTTAAGTACCTCGAAGCGGTCAAGCGAAGGTTGCATGCCACCAAAAAAATGGTCCCCGGACGAAATTAGGGTATGACAGTTGCCCCTCTTTACTTATCTTTTATTGGAGATAAAAGCGAAGTAAAGATAAGACACTAATTTCGTTCGAGCGGAACGTCATTCGGTCTGTCAATATCCCCGCCAACGAAACCTGTCATTCAGAAAGAAAAGAAAAGGCATCAGAAGCGTCAACAAACTTTAGTGTCTTGAAAACGACAAAGTTGGACAACCACGACACTTTCCTTCGCCATTGCACCCGATCGTCTCTGCCCAGCAGTGAAGAATCTCGCGCGTTGTTGGGCTTGAATGTTTCCGGACGACGAGAGTAAAAACCTGCAAAAATTTTGAAAATGATCAGCACCGAATGACCAACATCATCCTGATACCGTCGAATTTGTTCCCCTCAGTTGACGAAAGGTGCGGATGACCATAAGGTATCTCCGCCTACCACCTGACTCACTGTCCCTGGATGACAAAAGGTGCAGATGACGATGTCAGTCTCTTCACATTAATGAGCTCGTTTGCCCCCTGGTTGATGAAAGGTACGGGTAACCATAAGGTAATCCTGCGTGTCACCTGACTTCACGGGTCAGGACGACAAAAGGTGCAGGAGACGATGTTAGTCTTTGCGCATCAACAGGCTCGTTTGCCCTTGGTTGACGAAGGGTGCGGATGACCATAAGGTAACCCCGCGTGTCACCTGACTTCACGGGTCAGGATGACAAAAGGTGCAAGAGACGATGTTAGTCTTTGCACGTCAACAGGCTCGTTTGCCCCTGGGTTACGAAAGGTGTGGGTAACCAAAAGGTAACCCCGCATGTCACCTGACTTCACGGGTCAGGACGATAGAAGGTGCAGGAGACGATGTTAGTCTCTGCATGCTATCGTGCTTTGAGTCTTATGGATAGCAAAAGAATGTTTATACGGATAACCACTTGGGTATTTCCACCTGCCCCCTAACTTTACGAGTTAGTACTGATAGAGGTTGTCTACGCGGAAGACGACGTAAATCTCCGCGTGTCAATGGGCTTGTTAGCCGCGATTGACAAAGGGTGTAGAAGACGACGTTAGTCTCTGCATGCTATCATGCGTTGAGTCTTAGAGATAGCAAAAGAATGTTTATACAGATAACCACTTGGGTATTTCCACCTGCCCCCTAACTTCACGGGTTAGTGCTTGACAGAGGTTGTCTGCACGGAAGATGACATAAATCTCCGCGTGTCAACGGGCTTGTTGGCCGCGATTGACAAAGGGTGTAGAAGACGATGTTAGTCTCTGCATACTATCATGCATTGAGTCTTAGAGATAGCAAAAGAATGTTTATACGGATAACCACTTGGGTATTTCCGCCTGCCCCCTAACTTCACGGGTTAGTGCTTGACAGAGGTTGTCTGCACGGAAGACGACGTAAATCTTCGCGTGTCATCGGGCTTGTTGGCCGCGATTGACAAAGGGTGCAGAAGACGACGTTAGTCTCTGCATGATATCATGCGTTGAGTCTTAGAGATAGCAAAAGAATGTTTATACGGATAACCACTTGGGTATTTTCGCCTGCCCCCTAACTTCACGGGTTAGTGCTTGACAGAGGTTGTTTGCGTGGAAGACGATGTAAATCTCCGCGTGTCATCGGGCTTGTTGGCCGCGATTGACAAAGGGTGCAGAAGACGACGTTAGTCTCTGCATGATATCATGCGTTAAGTCTTAGAGATAGCAAAAGAATGTTTATACGGATAACCACTTACCACATTGGCCTCTGCTTGTCCATCGAACTTCAGGTCTCCGAATGACGAGGTGCGGATAACCGGAAGGTGTCTCACATACCACCGGACTCTTGGGTCACGATAACAAAGGTGGGGTGGTCGACAAAAGCAGGGCTTTTGCTTCTACGTATCCTCAATTTGTGATGAGGAACTCAGACCTATGTAGTTCTTGCTAACTGTGAGACTAAAATAGTCTCGATGTTTTTTCACTAAAATGCGAACATGCTTTAGTAAAGAAACAAAACCTCCAACTGATCAGAGCAACATATGTTTTTTTTTATGAAAAACAATGCATCTATCAGGGAAGGAGAGTATGCTGATGAAATTTTCTCATAACCATAAATGAGATTTTGGATGTTAGCATTTCATTTCTAAACGACCATTTAAAGGAAACACTGGGTCCAACAAAAATAGAAGAAAATCACTCAAAGTGTATCAATCTCACACAGGTAAGTGTTTCATCCTAATTCCGAACCATAGATATGTCATGACTTGATTTTGCAAATCATTTCCTATCAAATCAAAGATTACATGCGTGATCATGGATCAATAGGAATTTTTCTTGGGAATGGTTTGTTTTCGTGGGAAATTTGGCTTTGAGTGTTCTTGGCCTTTTCCTTTTCTGTTTTTGTTTAGTGTGAGGTGAACAAGTCACCGACGCACAGGATTTTGGTTGGCAATCAAAGGGAGAGGACCACTTTAGGTCGTGGTTTCCTTTCTTTTCTTGTTTACTTGGTGACAATTCTGTATTGTTTAGATATTGTCTGGTCCAAAGACCTTTCTGCATATTTCTTCTGTTTTCTTTTGATCTTTGATCAGGAATTTTCTTTCTTTTTTGCTTTCTCCCACTCTTTGATTGGGAATTTTCTCCTTTTGCTTTCTTTCGATTTTTTGATCGGGAATTTTCTTTTTTCGCTTTGTTTTCTTTTGAGGGCAAGGTTTATGGTGAGTTGGGACTTTGTCTCAAGGCTTGTAGAACAGATGGACATGATATACGTCAGAGCATTGGTTTGGCCAGCGGTTCAGGGATAAAGGGAATGTCCCACATTATTTCCATGATACACATGCAACAATGATGATTAGGAAATTTTATGCAAAACTGGTCATGCATGCACCCATGTGGACACTCAAGCATCAAGTTTTTATGGTCATGTGACACTAGGGCTCAGGATTCATCTTCCCTATTTAAGTCAACCCAGTGTTTCCTAAACATGTTCTTTTATCAATTCATGCATTCATCCGAGTCTATTTTGGGCATTTGGGAAAATTTTCACAACATTCATCCTTTAGGTGCATACACATTTTTTTCAAAAACTGGTATTATGATCAGTGAATCTTTTTCAAAGAAAAGCTGGAAGTTAATTTCTTTTCAAAAGCATGTTGGCTTTTCAGCCAAAAGATATACTTTTTGTTCTTGTTTGTTTTTTTTTTTTTTTTTTTTGAGGTATTTTGCTACCTAAACATATGTATATTTTTGTGAGGTATTTTTGCTATATACATGCATATCCAAGGTATCTTGCTACCTAAACATACATACATATATATATATATATATATTGTGAGGTATGACTACCTTCCGAGCTTGTGCTTGTTTTATTTAAATTCCTAGGATCATGAGCAACTAGGTGTGTCCTACTATGACTTGAGAAACAAAAGGTGATCAAATAACAAGCAGAAATTTAAAAGGTACTCGGTTGCCTCCAAGTAGCGCTTCTTTAACATCTTGAGCTAGACGCGTGATGACTTGTCGGTCACGGACCTAGTACTTTGCTTACCTTTGGCTTTGGACTTGGTCGCCTATTGGTCGGCCATGTGTCGTAGGCAACACTCTAACCTTTTTGTGGATGAGCTGAGGTGAACTCTAGAGGTGGTGGCGGTGCGCCTGTTGCCCACTACTGTGATGCCTCGCCCTGCGCCTACCTGGGGCGTAGTACTTCTCGATGAAAATCCAGTTAATAGGGGGCCTGATGACCTTGTTGGGGGCGGCGGGCACTCCGTAGAACTGACAGAGGCCCGTAACTAGAGCTAGAAACCCCAGGACCCTGTTGGACTTCTTCGGGTCCACGGGGTTTCTTGCGGGCGTGATCCCTGCAAACAATAGATAACATCAGAAATCAGTTAAGCGATGTGCATACTTACCTATGTCACGATGGCATGACCTTGCTGGGGGGAACGGGCACCCTGTAGGACTGACAGAGGCCCGTAACCAGAGCTAGAAATCCCAGGGCCCTGTTGGACTCCTTTGGGTCCACTGGGTGTCTTGTGGGTGCAATCCCTGCAAATAATAGATGACATCAGAAATCAGTTGAGCAATGTGCATACTTACCTATGTCATGATGGCATGACCTTGCTAGGGGGAACGTGCACCCTGTAGGATTGACAGAGGCCCGTAACCAGAGCTGGAAACCCTAGGGCCCTGTTGGACTCCTTCAGGTCCACTGGGTGTCTTGTGGGCGCGATCCCAACTAATACTTCCGCAGGGGGAGATCGGCATTGCGGTCGCTGGGCAGAATGTTGCTAAGTAGCAACGTCATCCATATCTGTGTAAGAGTGGTCATGTTGGTGCGTATGATCTGCACTCGTCTCTTTGCAACAGCACGGGTGAAATCTTGCCCCGGTATGCATAGTAGCTGCGTGATAGCCTCCTTCTCTGGTTGTGCTCGCACAGTTGGCGCCCTCCAATATCAGGGGTGGCCCAGGAACTGATAAAAGGAAACTACTGGCCCTTTAATCGGGAGCGCAAGTCTCGGTTAAGCATTAAGGGCAGAGGGCCTTAAGTTCTCTGAAGGCGCAGATGTGAAGCCCTCTGAAAGTGAGGACACATAGCCCTCTAAAGGCGAGGGCGTGCAGCCCTCTGAAATTGAGGACGTGTCGCCCTTTGAAGGCGAGGGCGTGTAGCCCTCTAAAGGCAAGGACATGTAGTCCTCTGAAGGCGAGGGCGTGCAGCCCTCTAAAGGCGACGACGTGTAGTCCTCTGAAGGTGAGGGCGTGTAGCCCCATGAAGGTGAGGGCGTGTAGCCCTCTGAAGGCACGGGCGTGCAGCCCTCTTAAGGCGAGGACGTCTAGTCCTCCAAAGGCAAGGACATCTAGTCCTCTGAAGGGGAGGGTGTGCAACCCTCTGAAGGCGAGGACGTCTAGTCCTCTAAAGGCGAGGATGTGTAGCCCTCTGAAAGCGAGGACGTCTAGTCCTCTAAAGGCGAGGACGTGTAGTCCTCTGAAGGTGAGGGCATGTAGCCCTATGAAGGCGAGGGCGTGCAACCCTCTGAAGGCAAGGACGTCTAGTCCTCTGAAGGTGAGGACGTTTAGTCCTTTGAAGGCGAGGACGTCTAGTTCTCTGAAGGCGAGGACGTCTAGTCCTCTGAAGGTGAGGACATGAAGTCCTCTGAAGCCGAGGACGTGTAGTCCTCTGAAGGTGAGGACATGTAGTCCTCTGAAGGTGAAGGTGTGCAACCCTCTGAAGGTGAGGGCGTGCAACCCTCTGAAGGCGAGGACGTGTAGTCCTCTGAAGGTGAGGGCGTGCAGCCCTCTGAAGGTGAGGGCACTAGTACCCAAGGCGAGGGCGTGTAGCCCTCTCAAGGCGAGGACGTGTAGTCCTCTAAAGGCGAGGGTGTGTAGCCCTCTGAAGGCGAAGGCATACAGCCCTCTGATGGTGAGGACGTGTAGTCCTCTAAAGGCAAGGGCGTGTAGCCCTCTGAAGGCGAGGGCATACATCCCTCTGATGGTGAAGACGTGTAGTCCTCTAAAGGCGAGGGCGTGTAGCCCTTTGAAGGCAAGGACGTGTAGTCCTCTGAAGGTAAGGGTGTGCAGCCCTCTGAAGGTGAGGGTACTAGTACCCAAGGCGCGGGCGTGCAGCCCGCTTAAGGTGAGGACGTCTAGTCCTCCGAAGGCGAGGATATCTAGTCCTTTGAAGACGAGGGCGTGCAGCCCTCTGAAGGCGAGGACGTCTAGTCCTCTAAAGGCGAGGATGTGCAGCCCTCTGATGGCGAGGACGTCTAGTCCTCTAAAGGCGAGGACGAGTAGTCCTCTGAAAGTGAGGGCGTGTAGCCCTTTAAAGGCGAAGGCGTGTAGCCCTCTGAAGGCGAGGGCGTGCAGCCCTCTAAAGGTGAGGGCGTCTAGTCCTCTGAAGGCGAGGACGTCTAGTCCTCTGAAGGTGAGGACATGAAGTCCTCTGAAGCCGAGGACGTGTAGTCCTCTGAAGGTGAGGACATGTAGTCCTCTGAATGTGAAGGCATGTAGCCCTCTGAAGGTGAGCGTGTGCAGCCCTCTGAAGGTGAGGGGGTGCAACCCTCTGAAGGCGAGGTCGTGTAGTCCTCTGAAGGTGAGGGTACTAGTACCCAAGGCGAAGGCGTGTAGCCCGCTCAAGGCGAGGACATGTAGTCCTCTGAAGGCGAGGGCGCGTAGCCCTCTGAAGGAGAGGGCATACAGCCCTCTGATGGTGAGGACGTGTAGTCCTCTAAAGGTGAAGGCGTGTAGCCCTCTAAAGGCGAGGGCATACAACCCTCTGATGGTGAGGACATGTAGTCCTCTAAAGGTGAGGGCATGCAACCCTTTGAAGGCAAGGACGTGTAGTCCTCTGAAGGTAAGGGTGTGCAGCCCTCTGAAGGTGAAGGCGTGTAGCCCTCTCAAGGCGAGGACGTGTAGTCCTCTGAAGGTGAGGGAGTGTAGCCCTCTGAGGGCGAGGGCATACAGCCCTCTGATGGTGAGGACGTGTAGTCCTCTAAAGGCGAGGGCGTGCAGCCCTATGAAGGCGAGGACGTGTAGTCCTCTGAAGGTGAGGGCTTGCAGCCCTTCGATGGCGAGGACGTGTAGCCCTCTAAAGGCGAGGACGTGTAGTCCTCTGAAGGTGAGGGCGTGTAGCCCTCTGAAGGCGAGGACGTGTAGTCTTCTAAAGGTGAGGGTACTAGTACCCAAGGGTCCACCCTTATGAAAAAGCAAGAGATTGACTCATTGAGAGGGCCGATCATCCTAAATTCAAAATATTGGACATTAGATGTAGGAAATCTATGCAGTTAACATGATTTTTAGGGATGCAGACGCATGCAACCTTTGTTCTGAAATGCAGTAAATGGGACTTCGTATGCAACAATGCAATGTAATGGAAAATTGTACAATGTTCATGACATTCTTTCCCTATTTTGTGATTTTGATTTGATTTTTTCGGAAAACGCAGATTGACTATCCTTTTGAAAGAGGTGATAATTGATGCAACCTTATCCTATCTTTTACAAATCTCTCCAGGAACTCCCTCAAAGTGTATGTTCTGTTTGATTTAGTCACTTGACCATTTTGGAGTGACGACAATGGAGTCGTTTGATGTTTAATCAATCCATTGAAATTCTAGGATTTGTCCCCCCTTTATTTTGTTTAAGAACATCGACGAGTGAGAACTTTTGATCTGCCCCTATGTTCACTTGAGGCTCATGGACGATGCCCCTCATTGCCCCAATGTAAGGCTTTGAGGTACCAATCGTTTTCTTTCGTCATGACCTTGTAGCAGGGAACCTATTGGGTGAGAACTTCTAATCTGCCCCTAGGTTCACTTGAGGTTTATGCATGGTGCCTTTCATTGCCCCAGTGTAAGGCTTTGGGGTAACCATCATTGTTTTGTTTTCACAACCTTGTAGCAAGGAAGAACGAAAGAACCGGTTGATTCTTGCAAAAAGAATTTTCCAACGACGAGAAATAGTTGAAGGATTTTTTTTAGTTGACGGGTTAAGTCAAATGACTCATATTCTTGATAACTCACTTCTCTCTCAAAAAGACAAACTTTCAGGAATGATAAAATGAGGTCACATGAATGTCTATATTTTACTTGAAAACACAGTCAATCAAATGCTTTTTTCCTTTTTCTTTTTGAACTTTTTTTTTTGCTTTACTCATCGTTTACGACACCCTCACCGAATGTGTAGCACGAGTAATTTCTGATTGAACGGTCTTGGAAGTCCAAACTCAAGAGCGCAGGTCTCTTGAGCAAATAAACCAATGGCTTGCACCCATATTCTTGTGGAAGCAAAGATGTAATTACGAGAGGATGAGGGACAAAGATGTCAAATTTATCCATTTTATTTGGCATTGTAACTGTGGTTTACAACAATGGCATAAACTTGAAAATCCTGATGAGTCATTAGAGACATCTAACAACAACTTTCAAATTGCCCCATGTGTGGCATCTCTTGTCAATGTCAGGACCTACACACGATTCTCCTCATATTTCAGCCAGCCCGCATCAATTAGACTTTGCACCTTACGCTTCGAAGTCATACAGTGCTCAATGGAATGTCCCGAAACTCCTCCATGATATGCACATGTTGCATTCAAGTCGTATTCTCAAAAAAATAGAGGTTGAGGAAACCTAGCAGGGGTTATGGCTACCGTTGCAATATCAAGTAGATATGGGAACAAGTTAGCATATGACACCGGAATTTGGGGTGAATCCCTCAGGCATTTTGCTGCAAAATTCCTTTTTGGTTTTCGCTAAAGGTGGTGTTTGGGCATTAGGCGTGCGATAGACAGGCTTTGTGATTCATTTAGGGATGGCCTTTGTGGATGACTGGGTAATGGGCAATGAGAAGAGCTAATATTGGTTGAGTAATGACATTGTTGGGCTGGTGGGAAGTTTGACCATGTAGGAATGACAGTTGCAGCATGGGTTTCTCCTTCATTCTCACCCTCTTCATTCGCCCCAACTTTCTCACTCATCAAAGTAGGATGATCAAATTTGCCTCTTTTCAGACCCGCTTCGATCCTTTTGCCAACGAAGACTAAATCCACAAAGCTTGAAGGTGTGTACCCCACAATTTTTTCATAGTAAAACACTGGTAATGTGTCTACTATTATTGTGATCATCTCTTTCTCCGTCATTAGAGGTGCCACTTGAGCTGCCAGGTCTCTCCACCTTTGGGCGTATTCTTTGAAAGATTCATGCCCCTTTTTGCACATGTTTTGTAGTTGCATCCTATCCGGAGCCATATCAGAATTGTACTGATACTGCCTAACGAAGGCAACCATTAGGTTCTTCCAAGAATGGACTCGGGAAGGTTCCAAGTTAGTGTACCAGGTAACGGCTACCCCAGTAAGACTTTCTTGGAAGAAATGTATCAGCAGTTCCTCATCTTTTGCGTATGCCCCCATCTTCCAACAATACATCTTTAGATGGTTCTTGGGGCAAGTAGTCCCCTTGTACTTGTCAAAGTCCAGCACCTTGAACTTGGGAGGGGTGATGATATTGAGTACTAGGAACAAATCTTCTAGGTTAACAAAGGCATATTCTTCGCCTCCTTCAATGGCCTTGAGCCTTTCCTCTAGAAGATCCAACTTTCCCATTTCTGCCATAGCATGAGGGTTTTTAACCGCTGTGGAATGTGAGGGTTGTGGTTGGGGGTGAAATTGAGGCCCCTCCAAAGTGTTTTGTAGGAGTATACCACCAACTGCTCGCCCTTTAGTGGCATATCCGAGGCAAGGCTCGAAGTCGACTAGATTGTGGTGGGGAATTTCATGTGTCTCCCCCATGGTTTAAGAGACATGTGCATGATTAGTTTGGGGTTGTCGGCTCTGAATGAGTATGGGAGTGGAGTTATTGACATTCTCAGTGGGAGTGTACGCCACATTGGGTGGTGTATAGTTGGGAGGCAAGCCATATGGCAGGAAGGCGTGCTTGTTTTGAATTTGCACATAATGGGGGCCGCCCGTACTTCCCAAATCTTTGCCTACCATATTTGAGGTTGGATGATTCATTTGGTTGAGGCCAAATGGGGGCATCGGGTTTACCTTAGCAACAGCGCTGGTAATGGCAACTGCAACCGCATTGGCTTCCATTATCTTCTTCATGCTCATCATGGCCTCCATCATTGTGGCCATTTGCTCTTTCATGGCCTCCATGTCGTCCTTCATCTTCTCTTGCACCTCCTCTGCTTCACCCATTACTCTAGCTCTAGCACAAGTTCGGTAAAGGCGTCGTAAAGCGTGTTCTTTTCTTTTTGATAACAATGGTTTTAAGTTCTTCATTTTTTTTTTCAAGGAAAGAATGCAATGAGCAATGCAACCTGTCATACCCTAATTTCGTCCGGGGACCTTTGCTTGATGACATGCGACCTTTCTTTGGTCCTTGTGAGGTGCTTGGCATCCATCATTAGGCAATTTGTGAAATTCCAGGACATGCCGAAAAACCAAAAAAAATATTGATGCACAATCCGTAAGTTTCCGTGACACACCGGAAATCAAATGGAAGCATCGTTGCATAATTAAGTGAGGTTCCGTAACATTCCGTAAGTCAAAAAGGGGATGATTATGTAATCCGCAAGGTTCCGTAACATTACGGAAAGAAAACAAGTATCGTTACGAAATTCGAAGTTTCCGTAACTTTACGAAAAAAGAATCACCAAAAAAAGCCAAAGGGGGGTGTATTTAGTAAAATGGGGGGTGCAAACAGTAATTTTCGAATCTGGGCCCTTCTAGAGGTTTCTGGGCAATTTCTTGCTTAAGGTTGAAGTAACCTAGCTCGCCTGGGCGAGCTAGATGGCCACCACACCCCCCGTTTTGTTGAAAAATGGGATTCCGGGGCTTCCGGGACACCCGTAATGCTTCCGTAAAATTCCCATAACTCTAAATAAGCATAATTAACTTAATACGGGTGAGACGGAAGAGAAAAAAAGAAGAAAATCAAGTCCTATATGCTTCCGTAAGGCTTCCGTAACTTTTCCGTTAATTACGCAAGAGGGGGGTGAACTTATCAAAATTTGGGGGATGCAAATAGCAATTTCGAAATTTTGAATTGGGCCTTCCAGAACGTTTTTTGAAGCTGGGTTGCTTCTGGAGGAAGCAACCCAGCTCGCCTGGGCGAGCTGGGCGGCAACCTCCTCCCCCTTTTTCCTATAAAAAGGCTGAAGGGGGCTGTTCTAAGGATCCCTGAGCCCCCTGACTATGTATTTCAGCTGTTTTGGGTGAAAAAAATTGTTTCCGTGAAGAAAATCCAAGTCGAGGTGCTTCTGTAACGCTTCCGAGATGTTTCCGTAAGCAAATCCGTGAAGGTTTTCGTCTGTTCTTCATCGTTCTTCATCCGTTCTTCGTTCTTCAACGGGTAAGTTTTCGAATCCGAGACTTTTAATTCATTTTTTGTTTTTTTAAGCTTTCCTCTTTATTTCGTTTATTTTCGATTTCTTTTCTTCCGTCTTTAACGCGCTTTTGCCGTTTATTTAAGTCGTTTTCTCACCTAATAAATGATAAAATGAATTTCAACCGATCATTTGTGTTGTAATCTCATTTAATCACTTTTAAAATGAAATCTAACCGATCGTTCACGCTATAACCTCGGTTAAACCAAAAAAAGTAAAATAATAATAAAATAATCAAAATATCTTGAAAAATAATAATAAAATAAACAAAATATCTTTGAATAAAATAAAACAAAAAAAATCAATCGGACGTTTTTCTTTGGAAGTTTCCTTGAATGAATTGATTAATAACCAAAGTGAAACTAAGACTAAAATAGACTCACAAATCAAGTTTTGTCCGAAAATCACTAAAAACCGTTTTAAGGTCCAACGCCTTAAACGGTCCTCTTTGCTTTTATCGGTTAACATGGACCGTTCAAAAGCATAAAATCAACATGTAACTTTACCGCTTTTGCAAAAACTACGTAGGTCTGATTTCCTCATCGCAATTGAGGATACGTAGGAGCAAAAGCCCCGCTTTTGTCGACCACCCCAAGAGATCGTTAATGGTCCAAATGCCTTAACGTTTCTCTCCTTTCAAAAACAAGAGATCGTTAATGGTCCAACGCCTTAACGTTTCTCCCCTTTCAAAATCAAAAGACCGTTTAATGGTTCAACACCTTAAATGACCTTTTGTTCAATAAAAACATATTTTGCAAAAAAGACAAAAACAACTTAACCAAACACTTTGTTCCGAAAGAACTACGTAGGTCTGATTTCCTCATCGCAATTGAGGAATACGTAGGAGCAAAGGGAAACACCCTTGTCGACCACAAAAAGGAAAAAATATAAAAAGGGTATAAAGGATATAAGAACATAAAAAGGGAACATAAAAAATCAAAGTCATGTTTGCACATTCGATTAAAGGCTGCCGTCCCTTGGGACGGACGTGTGGGGTGCTAATACCTTCCCCGTGCGTAAATACAACTCCCGAACCTTTCAACTTAAAAGTTCGTAGATCGCGTCTTTTCCGGTTTTTCCGACGTTTTCCTCGAATAAACGTTGGTGGCGACTCCGCGCGTATTCCTTTCGTGGAACACGCATCCCGCGAGTCTCGCGTCGCCCTCCCGCCGAAGGGTAGGTTGCGACAGTTGGCGACTCCACTGGGGACTGTTTTTTAGAGAGTTAGGCCATTTAATCTTGTGCAATGTTTTATCATGACTTTCTCCTTTGTTGGTTTCCCTTTATTTGTTTTATGTTCTTGTGTATATAAACTATTTGTTGCTTTTAGTGAGTTTTAGAATGTATGCATGAGGTAAATATTTATTCATTTGATGCACACAAACACTAACACTATTTGCACACACTGTGAGTGAAAAAGGGCCCTATACCCGGGTTCATGGGAACATAAGGAGTGGAGGTGAATCTGTGATCATGCTAGGTCTCCGACTTGCTTGATTACAGTGAACCCTCATCTAGAGTTTTTCTCTTTGAAAACATATTGTTGCTAGTAGTCCCTACTGCTGCAGTATGTTCTTCGAAGGGGATGATACCTCTAGAAACCATCAAGAGAGATATGACTACCTTGGGGGTTATCACTAAAAGCCTAGTTAGCTCTCTCCCTTATAGGTCCTTTAAATAGGGGCACGGAGCAAACACGCTGCGTGCCATTTTTCACACTGCCATGCATAATTATCATATACCCTTTTGCTTATATTTGTTTGTGAATATTGTCGTACTATGTACATCCCCGTGTTGTGCCTTTCGCATATGCATCATGCGTGGGTTTCGTCTTTGATCCCCTCACTTTAGCAAACCGACGGAGGGTCCGTGTCGCCTTCTTAAAAAACATACGTTGGGTGCCATGCTGCCCAAACGTTGTATCCAAGAAGGAAACAATTTCTCGGGCTCCCGTATTCGTAAATTGCATCTGTGTCATATGCATTTCTTCATGCATTCATCCATTCCACCCATGATAGATGTAGGAGTTTTGTTTCGCACTAGATTTTATTTCACTTTAGTAAAACATGGGATCAAGTCAAAAGCCTTCGCTTAAAAAGAGGTTCTATCAAGTCAAAATCAAGAGCTTAGAGGTCACCAGTTTACGAAAGTTGGGGCAATTAATGGGTCAACTTCAACGGCAAGCCTTCCGCAAAGCCTATGGTAAGCATTTGGGACCTAGCTAGGGTAGAAGTCTCCATGGAACCAATTGCCTCCCTCGCCCAGTATTATGGTCAGCCGTTGAGGTGCTTCATCTTTGGGGACTTCCAGCTATCACCAATGGTGGAAGAATTTGAAGAGATCCTAGGATGTCCTCTAGGGGGAAGGAAACCATACCTCTTCTCAGGGTTCTACCCCTCATTGGCCAGAATTTCTAAAAAAGTCCAAATCTCGGCGTAGGAATTAGACCGCCAAAGGCAAGTTGAAAATGGGGTGGTCGGAATACCGAGAAAATATTTGGAGGTAAAAGCAAGAATCTTGGCAGATAAAGGCGAGTGGACCCCATTCATAGATATTCTCACACTGTTGATTTTCGAGGGAGTCCTCTTTCCAAATGTGGATGGGTTGGTGGACCTGGAAGCGATCGACGTTTTTCTCGCCTATCATAACCACAAGGAAAGTCTGGTTGTCGCTATGCTAGCCGACCTATATGACACCTTCGACCGAAGATGTGAAGAAAGCAATGCAAGGATTGTTTGATGTACTCTAGCTCTCTATGTGGGGCTGGTTTCACACCTTTTTCTCTAAGAAGGTAGGCCCGTCTATCTGCTACAAGGTCACCGCTCGTGCGTCGAAAAAGAAAGACGAATTGGGACCAACTCTTGGCTAGCATGGAGGGGCGCCTGTTAAATGGTTCCCTCGCTAGAAGGAAGGAAGAATCAGGATTCTATCTTCATGCGAAGGATGTCCCATGAGAGGAGTGCCATCAGACGAAAGCATCACGCCTTTCATCGCACGAGGTTTCAGTGACCACAATGCAAAGGTACTCCAAGGAGTTCGCAAGGCATGGGATGCGGCATGAAGAAAGGACAGAGAGCTTAGGGGAAGCAGTAATGGGATCATCGGTGGCTATCATAAGTGGCTGAGAGTCCGGACACAAGGATTGGATTGGCTCCCAAATCTAAAGACTGTGAGAGACAATGAGGTTAAAGCTTCGGAAGAAAGTGATGAGGTGCAAGCGCTAAAGGCAAAGCTTGAAAGAGCCCGGGTAGTCAAAGAGAAGTTCAAGTCCATAGCCATCAAAGTCTGAAGAGAGTATGATGAACTAAGGGACGTTAATATGGCCACCGATGAAGCCTTGGAATGAGAAACCAAGAAGGCCCGAAAGGAAGAACACGACCAAAACAAGTTTTGAGGGGCTTTATAGGGCAGCAATAGTGAGCTCAAGCTCCGAAGAGGTGAAAGGAATCATCACGGGTCAAAGGCATGATCTTGAAGGACGAGCTAAAGGTTTGCCTTAGGTCGAAAAGAAATTTGTCCCAACAGTTAAGCGAGACTGAAGGGAATATGTGGGCCATCATCGATAAGTGCAAAGAGAAGCTAAATCTAGCGGAGACTCACGAGCAAAGGCTAGAGGATGAGTACGCCAAGATATCAGCAGAAAGGGAAGCAAGGGAAAGGGTAATTGATTCATTGCACCAAGAGGCAACAATATGGATGGACCGATTTGCTCTTACTTTGAACAGGAGTCAAGAACTTCCCCCATTGCTAGCCAAGGCCAAAGCAGTGGCGGACACCTACTCCGCCCCCGAGGAGATCCACGAACTTCTCAGCTATTGTCAGCATATGATAGACTTAATGGACCATATGATTAGAAACCGCTAGGAAGTTTGTATTGTCGCTCAGATCTTGACTAGTTATAACCTTTTGAATAAAATGAGTTTATCCCACATTTTTACTCCAAAAATCAGTGCGAATCAAGTCACTCCCGCATTTTATCTCTAGCATGCATTGTATGTTGGTCTCGTCCTTTGTCACGGGAAGCCGGAAGGTCCATATCACCTTCTTAACTGTACACATGGGGCACTGCGCCCCCAAATGCGCAAGTAAGAAGAGATAATTTTCCGGGCTCTCGTGTCCCTAAAATGCATTCATATCATGCATCGCATAAGCATCTCTTCATAACATCATAATGGACATATCCTGCATTTGTCCGTTATCATATTCCAGCCTCACATTCTGCATGAGTCATGGCATCATCATGCATATGCGTTCAACAAACTTTTTGATCTGCAAAATTGCATACCATTTGTTTTCATGTTTGCTCATCCTTGCGTTTTCCTCTACAAAACAAAAACAAAAAAAGGGGGAAGCGTGAAACTTCACACTACATTCTTAGTTTCATGTGTTAGGCACCACGAGCCAACCATGTTGGGATCATAAACCCGTTTCACTTAAAAACAAAATAATTGAACATGGTACCTAATGCATGGTTAACTAGGAAATGGTGTTTCTTCGGGCATCTCAATTTCATAATTACATTTTCCGTGCATAAGCTTAAAGTATGCCCGAGTCATTCATCCCTATGAGATGTTGTTGAAGTATTGGCGATCAGAATTGCCATTCATTGGATTATAGGGTTGAACCAAGCTCATGCTTTTACAAAAAGGTTCATCAAGTCAAGTTGAAATATGGAAGTAACCGTCTTGCAAAATTGGGGCAAAAGATGAATCGAGTCACATCACTGCTTCGTCTACTGCCAAACATATTTAGGATTATTGATGTCCTTGTTACTTCCAGTTTCACCTTGACAAAGATGTCATGGACCATGTTGAAAATCTAAATTGATTCAACCCCATATCCTGCGTAAAAATTCGCAATACTTCAACTGTACATCATTCACATACATCCATACTTTTCATTGGTTGCATTGCTCATTGCATTCTTTCCTTGAAAAATAAAATAAAATGAACTTAATCATTGTTATCAAAAAGAAAAGGACACGCTTTACGGCGCCCTTACCGAACTCGTGCTAGAGCTAGAGTAATGGGTGAAGTAGAGGAGATACAAGAGAAGATGAAGGCCGACATGGAGGCCATTAAAGAGAAAATGGCCACAATGATGGAGGCCATGATGAGCGTGAAGAAGATAATGGAAGCCAATGCGGTTGCAATTGCCGCTACCAGCGTTGTTGCTAAGGTGAACCCGACGTCCCCATCCGGCCTCAAGCAAATGAATCATCCAACCTCAAATATGGTAGGCAAAGATTTAGGAAGTACGGACGACCCCATGATGTGCAAATTCAAAACGAGCACGCCTTCCCATCATATGGCTTGCCTCCCAACTATACACCACCCAACGTGGCGTACACTCTCAATGAAAATCTCAATAACTCCACTCCGATACTCATTGAGAACCAATAACCTCAATCTGATCAGGCACATATCTCTCAAACCATGGGGGAGACACATGAAATTCCCCACCACAATCTAGCTGACTTCGAGCCTTGACTCGGATATGCCACTGAAGGGGAAGCAGTTGGTGGTATACCCTTTGAAAACACTTTGGAGGGCCCTCAGTTTCGCCCGCAACTACAACCATTTCATTTTGCGGTGGGAAGAGCCCCTCCTGCTATGGCCGAAAAGGGAAAGTTGGATCATTTAGAGGAAAGGCTCAGGGCCATTGAAGGAGGTGAAGATTATGCCTTTGCTAACCCAAAAGAGTTGTTCCTAGAACCCAATATCATCACCCCTCCCAAGTTCAAGGTGCTGGACTTTGACAAGTACAAGGGGACTACTTGCCCCAAGAACCATCTAAAGATGTATTATCGGAAGATGGGGGCATGCGCAAAAGATAAGGAATTACTGATACATTCATTCCAAGAAAGTCTTACTGGGTAGCTGTTACCTGGTACACTAACTTGGAACCTTCCCGAGTCCATTCTTGGAAGGACCTAGTGGTGGCCTTCGTTAGGCAGTGTCAGTATAATGTCTTCGGATAGGATGCAACTACAGAACATGTGCAAAAGGGGGGGCACAAATCTTTCAAAGAATACACCCAAAGGTGGAGAACCTGGCAGCTCAAAGTGGCACCTTAAATGACGAAAAAACGATGACAATGATAGTAGACACATTACCAGTATTCTACTATGGAAAAAGGTGGGCTACACACCTTCAAAGCTTTGAGGATTTGGTCTTTGCCAGTGAAAGGATCGATGTGGGTCTGAAAAAAGGCAAATTTGATCATCCTACTAGGACGACTGAGAAAACTGGGGCAAATAAAGAGGGTGAGGATGAGGGAGAAACCCATGCTGTGACTGCCATTCCTGTACGGCCAAGTTTCCCACCAACCCAACAATATCTTTACTCAGCCAATAACAAACTTTCTCCTTACCCACCACCCAGTTATCCACAAAGGCCATCCCTAAATCTACCACAAAGTCTGTCTACCGCACTTCCAATGACGAACACCACCTTTAGCACAAACCAAAAACACCAACCAAGAAGTGAATTTTGCAGCGAGAAAGCCTGTAGAATTCACCCCAATTCCAGTGTCCTATGCTGACTTGCTCCCATATCTACTTGATAATTCAATGGTAGCCATAACCCTAGCCAAGGTTCATCAACCTCCATTTATCCGAGAATACGACTCGAACGCAACGTGTGCTTGTCACGGAGAAGCCCCGGGGCGTTCCATTGAGCATGGTAGGGCTCTGAAGCGTAAGGTGCAAGGTCTAATTGATACGGGCTGGCTGAAATTTGAGGAGAATTGCGTGTAAATCCTGACATTGACAAGAGATGCCACACATGGGGCAATTTTGAAAGCTGTTGTTAGGTGTCCCTAATGACTCATCAGGGTTTCCAAGTTTATGCCATTATTGTAAACCACAGCTACAATGTTAAATGAAATGGATAAAGTTGATATCTTTGTCCCTCATCCTCTCACAAACGCATGTTTGCTTATTCAACTTTCACCGGAATGTGGGTGTAAGCCATTGGTCTGTTTGCTCAAGCAACCTGCGCTCCTGAGTGTTGACTTCCAAGACCGTTCAATCAGAGATTACTCATCTTGCACGTTGGTGGGGGTGCTGTAAAACAACGAGCAAAGTTCAAAACAAATAAGTTTCAAAATAAAGAATAAGTTTCAAAACAAGGAAAAAAAATAAAAAGGCATTTGATTGACTGTGTTTTCAAGTAAAAATATAGACGTTCATGTGACCTCATTTTGTCTTTTTAGAGAGAAGTGAGTTATCAAGAATAGGATGTTGGACAAATGGCCTCAGTTACCTTAAGAAAAAGGGGGGTTGAATTAAGATGCAAAGACTATTCCCCAATTGAACTATCAATCTCTCTTTTCGAATTAACAATGCACACAGGGATAACCCTTCCCTTGTGTTCAGGAATCCTCTACAACAAGAGACCCACGGTCTCTTAATCCCTTTTCAGAAATAAGAAGAAGAGAAGAAGAGGTCTCTCGTAAAAGAGGTAGATTGTAAAATGAAGATCAATCAAAAATTCCTTATTGAATAAACAAGTGGTTGACCAAGGAATCTTTTTGAGAGGATAAGACATTTCAGTTCAGAAAAACTCTTGATCTTTCGAGAGGATAAAACTGTTTGGGCAATGAAAACTCTCTTTAAAACATTTGAATGGCCATTCATAAAACATTTGAATAGATATGTCTCTTGGAAATTATTTTCTGAAAATCCCCTCTGGTAATCAATTACAAGACTTATGTAATCGATTACAGGTTTTAAAAAATTTGAATTAAAACATTTTCAAACTGCTAGTAATCGATTACCAGAGAGCAAATCTCAATTTGAAAGGATAGAATTCCTTGGTCAAACCTTTTGCTTCTTCAATTTGGAAACTTCTTCCTAAGATTCTAGAGATCAACTTGATCATATATCTTGATTTTCTTGGATTCTTGTCTTGAATAAAACTTGGAAGCACTTGATCCTTTGGCATCATCAAAACATCAAAACATCTTGCTTCTACATAGGAGTCATTTGACTTAATCCATCAACTAAAAAAATCCTTCAACTATTTCTCGTCCTTGGAAAATTCTTTTTGCAAGAATCAACTGCTTCTTTCATTCTTCCTCACTACGAGGTCGTGAAAACAAGACAACACTTGGTACCTCTAAGCCCTACACTGGGGCAACGAAAGGCACCATGCAAAAACCTCAAGCGAACCTAGGGGCAGATTAGAAGTTCTCACCCAATAGGTTCCCTCCTACAAGGTCATGACGAAAGGCAACGATTGGTACCTCAAAGCCTTACACTGGGGCAATGAGGGGCACCGTGCATGAGCCTCAAGTGAACATAGGGGCCGATCAAAAGTTCACACCCGTCGATGTTTTTAAACAAGAAAAAAAAGGGGGAGACAAGCCCTGGAATTTCAATAGATTGATCAAACATCAAACGACTCCATTGCTGTCACTCCAAAATGGTCAAGTGACTAAATCAAACAGAACACACACTCTGAGGGAGTTCCCGGAGAGATTTGCAAAAAAAGATAGGATGAGGTTGCATGAATTATCACCTCTTTCAAAAGGACAGTCAATCTGTGTTTTCCAAAAAAAAATTAAATCAAAATCAAAATCACAAAATAGGGAAAGAATGTCATGAACATTGTACAACTTTCCATTACATTGCATTGTTTCAAAATGAAGTCTGCATTTACCAAATTTCACGACAAAGGTTGCATGCATCT
Source organism: Glycine max (assembly GCF_000004515.6). Taxonomy (NCBI): domain Eukaryota; kingdom Viridiplantae; phylum Streptophyta; class Magnoliopsida; order Fabales; family Fabaceae; genus Glycine; species Glycine max. The sequence continues at coordinate 34,171,263 of NC_038251.2, forward strand.
GCATCCCTAAAAATCATGTTAACTGCATATATTTCCTACATCTAATATCCAAATCTTGTGGATTTGGGATGACCGGCCCTCTCGATGAGTCGATCTCTTGCTTTCTCATAAGGGTGGACCTTGGGTACTAGTTACCCTCACCGTTGAAAGGACTACACGTCCTCGCCTTGAGAGGACTACGCGTCCTCACCATCAGAGGGCTGCACGCCCTCACCATCAGAGGACTACACGTCCTCGCCTTGAGAGGGCTACACACCCTCACCTTGGGTACTAGTTACCCTCACCGTTGAGAGGACTACACGTCCTCGCCTTGAGAGGACTACGCGTCCTCACCATCAGAGGGCTGCACGCCCTCACCATCAGAGGACTACACGTCCTCGCCTTGAGAGGGCTACACGCCCTCATCTTGGGTACTAGTTACCCTTACCGTTGAGAGGACTACACGTCCTCGCCTTGAGAGGACTACACGTCCTCACCATCAGAGGGCTGCACGCCCTCACCTCTAGAGGACTACACGTCCTCGCCTTGAGAGGGCTACATGCCCTCATCTTGGGTACTAGTTACCCTCACCGTTGAGAGGACTACACGTCCTCGCCTTGAGAGGACTACACGTCCTCACCATCAGAGGGTTGCACGCCCTCACCTCCAGAGGACTACATGTCCTCGCCTTGAGAGGACTGCACGCCCTCACCTTTAGAGGGCTACGTGTCCTCATTTTCAGTGTGCTCGACATCCACACCTTAAAACAATTTAAGGTCCTCTGCCCTTAAATGCTTAACCGAGACTTGCACTTCCGGTTAAGGGGCCAGTAGTTTCCTTTTAACGGTTCCTGGGCCACCCCCTGATATTGGAGGAGGACCAACTGTGCAAGCACAACCAGAGAGGGAGGCTATCACACAGCTACTATGCATACCGGGGCAAGATTTCACCCGTACCACTGCAAAGAGACAAGTGCGGACCATGCGCACCAACATGACCACTCTTACACAGATATAGATGACATTGCTACTTAGCAACATTCTGCCCAGCGACCGCAATGCCAATCTCCCCCTGCAAAAGTATCAGTTGGTCTGTGTCGTCCCGACATGGGTAAGTATGCATATAGTTCAACTGATTTCTGATACCATCTATTGTTTGCAGGGATCGCACCCAAGAGACACCCAGTGGACCCGGAAAAGTCCAACAGGGCCCTGGGGTTTCCAGCTCTGGTTACGGGCCTCTATCAGTCCTACAGGGTGCTCGTACCCCCCCCGACAAGGTCACATCATCATAGGTAAGTATGCACATCGCTCAACTGATTTCTGATTTCATCTATTGTTTGCAGGGATCGCGCCTGCAAGACACCTAGTGGACCCGAAGAAGTCCAACAGGGTCTTGGAGTTGTCAAGCTCTAATTACGGGTCTCTGTCAGTTCTACGGAGTACCTGTCACCTCCAGCAAGGGCATCAGGCCCCCTACTAATCGAGCTTTCATCAAGAAGTACTGTGTCTCTAGGCAGGCGCAGGACGAAACACCACAGCAGCCTGGGGATGGTCGGTAGCGGGCAATAGACGCACCGCCACCACCTTTAGAGTTCACCTCTGCTCATCCACAAAAAGGTTTGAGTATTGCCTACGACACATGGCCGACCAATAGGCAACCAAGTCCAAAGCCAAAGGTAAGCAAAGTACTAGGTCAGTGACCGACAAGTCATAAGGCGTCCAGCTAAAGACGTTAAAGAAGCGCTACTAGGAGGCAACCTAGTACCTTTTGAATCTATGCTTGTTATTTGATCACTTTTTATAGTAGGACGCACCTAGTTGCTCATGATCCTGGGGATTTAAATAAAACAAGCGCAAGCTCGGAAGGTAGTCATACCTCACAAAATATATATATGTATGTTTAGGTAGTGAAAATACCTTAGATATGCATGTATGTAAACAAAAAAACACTTCACAAAATATATATATGTATGTTTAGGTAGAAAGATACCTTAGATGTGCGTGTATGTAAACAAAAAAAATACTTCACAAAATATATATTTGTATGCTTAGGTAGAGAGATACCTTAGATGTGCGTGTATGTAAACAAAAAAATACCTCACAAAACATATATATGTATGTTTAGGTGGCAAGATACCTTGGATATGCATGTATATAGCAAAAATACCTCACAAAAATATGCACATGTTTAGGTAGCAAAATACCTCATGAAAAAAAAAAGAGAAAAAAAAAACAAACAAGGAAAAGAAATAAACAAATGATAATGATAAAAAAAAAAAAAAAGAAGGAGAAAAAAGAAAAATAAGTTGTCTAGCTAAAAACCGACATGCTTTTGAAAAGAGATGATTTCCAACTTTTCTTTGAAAAAAAAAAAAATTCACTGATCATAACTAGTTTTTGAAAAAATGGGTATACACCTGAAGGGTGAATGCTGTGAAGTTTTCCCCGGACGCCCGAAATGGACTCGGATGAATGCACAAATTGATAAAAGAACATATTTTGGAAACATTGGGTTGATTTAAAATAGAGGAAATGAATCCTGAGCCCTAGCATCACATGACCATAAAAATTTGACACTTGAGTGTCCACATAGGTGCATGCATGACCAGTTTTGCATAAAATTTCCAAATCATCATTTTTGCATTTTGTGTCATGGAAATAATGTGGGGCACCCCTTTTATCCTTGAGCCAAACCAAACCCCGACATGTATCATGTCTAGCCATTCTACAAACCTTGAGCCAAAATCCTGACTCACCATAAACCTTGACCTAGGGTGAGAATGTCAATCCTTACCCTCGGAAGCAAAAAAGAAAAGAAGGAAAATTTCCAATCAAAGAGAAAGCAAAAAAGAAAAGAAAGGAAATTCCCAATCAAAGAGGGGGAGAAAGCAAAAAGAAAAGAAAGAAAATTCCCAATCAAAGAATGGGAGAAAGTAAAAAAAAAAAAAAAAAAAAAAAAAAAAAAAAAAAAAAAGAAGAAGAAGGAGGAAAGAAAGCCCCTGATCGGGGATCTAAGGAAAAACAGAAGGAATATGCAGAGAGGTCTTTGGACCGGACAATATCTGAACAATACAGAATTGTCACCAAATGAACGAAAAAAAGAAGGAAAGGGAACCACGACCTAAAATAGTCTTCTCCCTTTGATTACCAACCAAAATCCCGTGCGCTAGCGACTTTTTTTTTTCTCGCCCCGCACTAAACAAGAACAGAAAAAGAAAAAAGCCAGAAAAATCAAAAGCCAAAAACACACAAAAGCCGAAAGAAGAAACCACCAAAAGAACCCATTCCCAAGGGAAGCCCTATTGATCCATGATCACGCGTGTAATTTTTGATTTGATAGGAAATAATTTGCAAAGTCAAGTCATGACATATCTATGGTTCGGAATTAGGATGAAACACTTACCTGTGCGAGATTGATACACTTTGAGTGGATTTCTTCTATTTTTGTCGAACCCAGTGTTTCCTCTAAATGATCATTTAGAAACAAAATGCTAACATCCAAAATCTCATTTATGGTTATGGGAGATTTCATCAGCAGACTCTCCTTCCCCGGTAGACGCATTGTTTTTCACTCAAAAAAGCATATGCTGCTCTAAATCAGTTGGAATATTTGTCTCCTTGCTAAAGCATGTTTGCATTTTAGTGGAGAAAACACCGAGACTTTTTCAAATCTCACAAGTTATCCAGAACTACGTAGGTCTGAGTTCCTCATTGGAGGATACGTAGGAGCAAGAGCCTCGCTTTTGTCGACCACACCGCCTTTTGTTGCCATGACTCAAGAGCTGGTAGCCCGCGAAGACACCTTACGGTTATCCGCACCTCGTCATTCAGTGACCCCAAGTGTGATTCACGAGCAGAGACCAATATGGTCATCTGCGCCCTTTCCGGAGATGTCAGCATTTTCCGATGGAGACTTTTCAAGTCTCACAAGTTATCAAGAACTACGTAGGTCTGAATTCCTCATTGGAGGATACGTAGGAGCAAGAGCCTTGCTTTTGTCGGCCGCCCCATAATCTTTGTCATACTGACCCTGAGGTCATGTGACATGCACCCTTGTATCATCCAGAGGCGGCGGGCCCGATGATACGCGGAGATACCTTACGGTTATCCGCACCCCTTTTGTCATCCCGAGGCGGCGGGCCCGATGACAAGCAGAGACCAAGTTTGGTCATTCTGCACCCTTGTATCATCCAGAGGCGGCGGGCCCGATGATACGCGGAGATACCTTACGGTTATCCGCACCCTTTTGTCATCCAGAGGCGGCGGGCCCGATGACAAGCAGAGACCAAGTTTGGTCATTCTGCACCCTTGTATCATCCAGAGGCGGCGGGCCCGATGATACGCGGAGATACCTTACGGTTATCCGCACCCTTTTTGTCATCCAGAGGCGGCGGGCCCGATGACAAGCAGAGACCAAGTTTGGTCATTCTGCACCCTTGTATCATCCAGAGGCGGCGGGCCCGATGATACGCGGAGATACCTTACGGTTATCCGCACCCTTTTGTCATCCAGAGGCGGCGGGCCCGATGACAAGCAGAGACCAAGTTTGGTCATTCTGCACCCTTGTATCATCCAGAGGCGGCGGGCCCGATGATACGCGGAGATACCTTACGGTTATCCGCACCCTTTTGTCATCCAGAGGCGGCGGGCCCGATGACAAGCAGAGACCAAGTTTGGTCATTCTGCACCCTTGTATCATCCAGAGGCGGCGGGCCCGATGATACGCGGAGATACCTTACGGTTATCCGCACCCTTTTGTCATCCAGAGGCGGCGGGCCCGATGATACGCGGAGATACCTTACGGTTATCCGCACCCTTTTGTCATCCAGAGGCGGCGGGCCCGATGACAAGCAGAGACCAAGTTTGGTCATTCTGCACCCTTGTATCATCCAGAGGCGGCGGGTCCGATGATACGCGGAGATACCTTACGGTTATCCGCACCCTTTTGTCATCCAGAGGCGGCGGGCCCGATGACAAGCAGAGACCAAGTTTGGTCATTCTGCACCCTTGTATCATCCAGAGGCGGCGGGCCCGATGATACGCGGAAATACCCGAGTGGTTATCCGTATAAACATTCTTTTGCTATCTGTAAGACAGAACGCTTGATAGCATGCAGAGGCTGACATAGTCTTCTGCACCTTTTGTTCCTCCGGGAACAACAAGTCATTTACATGCGGAAATTTCATGGTCACCCGCGACTCTCGTCAACCGAGAGGAGCGAAATTAGTGTCATACACTGATTTTCGTCCGGGGACCTTTGCTTGATGACATGCGACCATTCTTTGGTCCTTGTGAGGTGCTTGGCATCCATCATTAGGCAATTTGTGAAATTCTAGGAACGACAAGTCATGGTCACCCGCGACTCTCGTCAACCGAGAGGAGCGAAATTAGTGTCATACACTGATTTTCGTCCGGGGACCTTTGCTTGATGACATGCGACCATTCTTTGGTCCTTGTGAGGTGCTTGACACCCATCATTAGGCAATTTGAGAAATTCCGGGAACAACAAGTCATTTGCATGTGGAGATTTTATGGTCACCAGCGACTCTCGTCAAATCGAGAGGAACGAAATTAGTGTCTTATCTTTACTTTCCTTTTATCTCCAATAAAAGACAAGTAAAGAGGGGCAACTGTCATACCCTAATTTCGTCCGGGGACCTTTGCTTGATGACATGCGACCTTTCTTTGGTCCTTGTGAGGTGCTTGGCATCCATCATTAGGCAATTTGTGAAATTCCAGGACATGCCGAAAAACCAAAAAAAATATTGATGCACAATCCGTAAGTTTCCGTGACACACCGGAAATCAAATGGAAGCATCGTTGCATAATTAAGTGAGGTTCCGTAACATTCCGTAAGTCAAAAAGGGGATGATTATGTAATCCGCAAGGTTCCGTAACATTACGGAAAGAAAACAAGTATCGTTACGAAATTCGAAGTTTCCGTAACTTTACGAAAAAAGAATCACCAAAAAAAGCCAAAGGGGGGTGTATTTAGTAAAATGGGGGGTGCAAACAGTAATTTTCGAATCTGGGCCCTTCTAGAGGTTTCTGGGCAATTTCTTGCTTAAGGTTGAAGTAACCTAGCTCGCCTGGGCGAGCTAGATGGCCACCACACCCCCCGTTTTGTTGAAAAATGGGATTCCGGGGCTTCCGGGACACCCGTAATGCTTCCGTAAAATTCCCATAACTCTAAATAAGCATAATTAACTTAATACGGGTGAGACGGAAGAGAAAAAAAGAAGAAAATCAAGTCCTATATGCTTCCGTAAGGCTTCCGTAACTTTTCCGTTAATTACGCAAGAGGGGGGTGAACTTATCAAAATTGGGGGGGTGCAAATAGCAATTTCGAAATTTTGAATTGAGCCTTCCAGAACGTTTTTTGAAGCTGGGTTGCTTCTGGAGGAAGCAACTCAGCTCGCCTGGGCGAGCTGGGCGGCAACCTCCTCCCCCTTTTTCCTATAAAAAGGCTGAAGGGGGCTGTTCTAAGGATCCCTGAGCCCCCTGGCTATGTATTTCAGCTGTTTTGGGTGAAAAAAATTGTTTCCGTGAAGAAAATCCAAGCCGAGGTGCTTCCGTAACGCTTCCGAGATGTTTCCGTAAGCAAATCCGTGAAGGTTTTCGTCTGTTCTTCATCGTTCTTCATCCGTTCTTCGTTCTTCAACGGGTAAGTTTTCGAATCCGAGACTTTTAATTCATTTCTTGTTTTTTTAAGCTTTTCTCTTTATTTCGTTTATTTTCGATTTCTTTTCTTCCGTCTTTAACGCGCTTTTGCCGTTTATTTAAGTCGTTTTCTCACCTAATAAATGATAAAATGAATTTCAACCGATCATTTGTGTTGTAATCTCATTTAATCACTTTTAAAATGAAATCTAACCGATCGTTCACGCTATAACCTCGGTTAAACCAAAAAAAGTAAAATAATAATAAAATAATCAAAATATCTTGAAAAATAATAATAAAATAAACAAAATATCTTTGAATAAAATAAAACAAAAAAAATCAATCGGACGTTTTTCTTTGGAAGTTTCCTTGAATGAATTGATTAATAACCAAAGTGAAACTAAGACTAAAATAGACTCACAAATCAAGTTTTGTCCGAAAATCACTAAAAACCGTTTTAAGGTCCAACGCCTTAAACGGTCCTCTTTGCTTTTATCGGTTAACATGGACCGTTCAAAAGCATAAAATCAACATGTAACTTTACCGCTTTTGCAAAAACTACGTAGGTCTGATTTCCTCATCGCAATTGAGGATACGTAGGAGCAAAAGCCCCGCTTTTGTCGACCACCCCAAGAGATCGTTAATGGTCCAAATGCCTTAACGTTTCTCTCCTTTCAAAAACAAGAGATCGTTAATGGTCCAACGCCTTAACGTTTCTCCCCTTTCAAAATCAAAAGACCGTTTAATGGTTCAACACCTTAAATGACCTTTTGTTCAATAAAAACATATTTTGCAAAAAAGACAAAAACAACTTAACCAAACACTTTGTTCCGAAAGAACTACGTAGGTCTGATTTCCTCATCGCAATTGAGGAATACGTAGGAGCAAAGGGAAACACCCTTGTCGACCACAAAAAGGAAAAAATATAAAAAGGGTATAAAGGATATAAGAACATAAAAAGGGAACATAAAAAATCAAAGTCATGTTTGCACATTCGATTAAAGGCTGCCGTCCCTTGGGACGGACGTGTGGGGTGCTAATACCTTCCCCGTGCGTAAATACAACTCCCGAACCTTTCAACTTAAAAGTTCGTAGATCGCGTCTTTTCCGGTTTTTCCGACGTTTTCCTCGAATAAACGTTGGTGGCGACTCCGCGCGTATTCCTTTCGTGGAACACGCATCCCGCGAGTCTCGCCTCGCCCTCCCGCCGAAGGGTAGGTTGCGACACAACCAATGAAAAGCATGGATGTATGCGAATGATGCATAGTTGAAGTATTGTGAATTTTTATGCAGGATATGGGGTTGAATCAATTTAGATTTTCAACATGGTCCATGACATCTTTGTCAAGGTGAAACTGGAAGTAACAAGGACATCAACAATCCTAAATGTGTTTGGCAGTAGATGAAGCAGCGATGTAACTCGATCCATCTTTTGCCCCAATTTTTGCAAGATGGTTACTTCCATACTTCAACTTGACTTAATGAACCTTTTTCGTAAAAGCATGAGCTTGGTTCAACCCCATAACCCAAGGAATGGAAATTTTGATCACCAATACTCAACAACATTTCATAGAGATGAAAGACTCGGGAATACGTATGCTATGCATGGCAAATGTAATTATGAAATTGAGATGCCCGAATAAACATCTTTTCTTAGTTAACCATGCATTAGGTACCTTGTTCAATCATTTTGTTCTTAAGTGAAACGGGTTTATGATCCCAATATGGTTGGCTCATGGTACCGAACATATGCAACTAAGAATGCAGCGTGAATTTTCATGCCTCTTTTTTTGTTTTTGTTTTACAGAGAAAAATGCAAGGATCATGCATGAGTAAACATGAAAACAAAAGGTATGCAGTTTTTAGAACAAAACGTATGTTGAACGCATATGCATGATGATGCCATGACTCATGCAAAATGTGATGCGGGAATATGATAATGGACAAATGCAGGAATGATATGTTCATTATGATGCCATGAAGAGATGCTTATGCGATGCATGATATGAATGCATTTACGGACATGAGAGACCGAAAAATTGTATATTCTTACTTGCGCATTTGGGGGCGCAGTGCCCCATGTGTACAGTTAAGAAGGTGATATGGACCTTCCAGCTTCCCGTGACAAAAGATGAGACCAACATACAACGCATGTGTGACGACATGATGCAGATGCGCAAAAGCGCAACAGGGGTGTCATACCCTAATTTCGTCCGGGGATTATTATTTGATGATATACAACCTTTGATTGGCCGCTTCGAGATACTTGGCACCCTTTGTTGCATAATATGTGAAGTCCCGGGACGTGCCGAAAATCAAAAGGAAGCAGGCTTACGCGATCCGTGAAAATTCCGCAATGTGACGGAAATCGAAAGGAGGTGTTTTTTCGCAATCCGTAAGTTTTCGTAACTTCTTCGAAAGCTAAAAAAGAGTAAATACATAATCCTTAAGGATTCGTAACCTTGCGGAAGGAAAATAAGTATCGTTACGAAATTCGTAAAGTTTCGTAACGTTACGGAAAAAGAATCACCAAAAAAAGATAAAGGGGGGTGAACTTATCAAGATAGGGGTGTAAATAGAAATTCAAACCTAGACCCTTCCGGAACATTTTGGAAGTTGGGTTGCTTAAGGAGGAAGCAACTGGGCGGCAAGCTCCTCAACGTTTTTGAAAAATGGTTTCCGGGGCTTCCGCGGCTTCCGTAATACTTCCGTAAAATTTCCGAAAACCTTGGGTAAGCATATTCCACTTAACATTGGTGAAAGGGAAGAGAAAAAAGATGAAAATCAAATTCGAAAACACTTCCGTAAGGCTTCCGTAACTTTTCCGTAAAATACGAAAAGGGGGGTGAACTTAGTAATTCGGGTGCGCTTAGAAATCTTCTTCATTAAGTCTCTGGGCGGCAAGCACCTCCTTTTTTTCTATAAATAGGGGAGGGGGGAGCTGTTTCAAAATTTTGAAGACCCCTTTGGCTATGCATTTCGGCTATTTTGGGCAAAAAACACGTTTTCGTGAAGAAAAATCGAGTCGAAGTGCTTCCGTAATGCTTCCGTAAGCGATTCTGTGGAAATTCTTCATCGCTCTTCGTCGTTCTTCACCGTTCTTCATCCGTTCTTCGTTCTTCAACGGGTAAGTTTTCGAATCCGAGACTTTCAATTCATTTCTTGTTTTGTGTACTTTCACTTTAATTTCGTTTACTTTCAGTTTTCTTTTCTTCTGTTTTTAACGTGCTTTAACCGTTTATTTAAGCCATTTTCTCGCCTTAAAATGATCACCTTTCAAGTAAAAAGAATCACTTGATTCACGCATAAAAAGAACTACATAGGTCTGATTTCCTCTTTGATGGAGGGTACGTAGGAGCAAGAGCCCCGCTTTTGTCGACCTCAAAAAATAAAAAAAAATAAAAGTTAAGGTAACACAATTTCCACAATTCTAAAAAATAGGCTGTTGTCCTTTGGGACAAACGTGAGAGGTGCTAATACCTTCCTCAAACGTAAATACAACTCCCGAACTTAGAATTTTCATTTTGACCGGTTTCCTTCGGTTTTTCTGACGTTTTCCACAAATAAACGTTGGTGGCGAGTCCGCGCATCTTTCCTCCTTTGGAAAGCGCACCCGTGAGCCTCGCCTTCGCTCGCCCGCAAAAGGGCACGTTGCGACAAGGGGGATGTACACAACATGGCAATATCCTCAAATAATCATATAGCAAAGGCGTACATGACATTTAGGTTATATTCTAAGGAATTGTGAAATTGTGAAACCTTGTGTGTGCATTTATTAAATTGTGTAAAATGTAATAACTGTTGTCTTTTCCACATTTTTACACTAAGCACCCACAGGTTTGAGTAAAAAGGGGCCCTACACCCGGGTTCATGGGAATTTAAGGAGTGGAGGTGAATCTATCATCATGCTAGGTCTCCGACTTGCTTGATAATAGTGAAACCTCGTCTAGAGCTTTCTCTCTTTATAATATGTTGTCGCTGGTATTCCATACCGCCACAATATTATTATCTTGAGTGATGATACCTCTAGAAAACAGCCATGTAAGTTATGAATCGTTGGGAGTAGTTATTAGAGACCCCTAGATATTATCCCATAGGTCCCTAAAATTGGGGCACGAAGCGAACACGCTGCGTGCCTTTTAAACACTGTCATGCATATAATCTAAAATGTCATGTACGCCTTTGTTGTTTGTAATTATTTGTGGATATTGTCGTACTCTATGCATCCCTGTGTTATGCTTTTGCGCGTCTACATCATGTCGTCACGCACGCATTTTATGTTGGTCTCGTCTTTTGTCATGGGAAGCCGGAAGATCCATATCACCTTCTTAACTACACACATGGGGCACTGCACCCCCAAGTGTGCAAGTAAGAAGAGATAATTTTTCGGGGCTCTCGTGTTCATAAATGCATTCATATCATGCATCGCATAAACATCTCTTCAGCATCATAATGAACATATTGTTCCTGCATTTGTCCGTTATCACATTCCAACCTCACATTTTGCATGGGTCATTACATCATTATGCATATGCATTCAACAAACTTTTTGATCTACAAATTGCATACCAATTGTTTTCATGTTTGCTCATGTGTGACCCTTGCGTTTTCCTCTGCAAGACAAAAACAAAAAAGAAAGCGCGAAAATTCACGCTGCATTCTTAGTTGCATATATTAGGTACCATGAGCCGACCATGTTGGGATCATAAACCCATTTCTAAAATAAATAAAAAAACACAAACAACAAAACAAAATGATTGAACAGGGTACCTAATGCATGGTTAACTAAGAAAGGATGTTCCTTTGGACATCTCAATCTCATAATTACATTTCCCATGCATAGCATGCGTATTCCTGAATCTTTCATCCCTATGAAATGTTGTTGAAGTATTGGTGATCAAAATTGCCATTCCCTGGGTTATGGGGTTGAACCAAGCTCGTGCTTTTACGAAAAAGTTCATCAAGTCAAGTTGAAGCATGAAAGTAACCATCTTGCAAAAATTGGGGCAAAAGATGGATCGGGTTACATCGCTGCTTCGTCTACTGCCAAACACATTTAGGACTGTTAATGTCCTTGTTACTTCCAGTTTCACCTTGACGAAGATGTCATTAGACCATGTTGAAAATATAAATTGATTCAACCCCATATCTTGCGTAAAGATTCGCAATACTTCAACTGTGCGTCATTCGCATACATCCATGTTGTTTATTGCATTCTTTCCTTGAAAAATAAAATAAAAAAAAAAGAACTTAATCATTGTTATAAAAAAAACATGCTTTACGGTGCCTTTACCGAACCCGTGCTAGAGCTAGAGTAATGGGTAAAGCGAAGGAGGTACAAGAGTGGATGGAGGCTGACATGGAGGCCATGAAAGAGCAAATGGCCGCAATGATGGAGGCCATGATGAGCGTGAAGAAGATAATGGAAGCCAATGCGGTTGCAATTGCCGCTACCAGCGTTGTTGCTAAGGTGAACCTGATGTCCCTATCCGGCATCAACCAAATGAATCATCCAACCTCAGATATGGTAGGCAAAGATTTGGGAAGTACGGGCGGCCCCCATGATGTGCAAATTCAAAACGAGCACGCC
>NC_038251.2:34184761-34187337 GCF_000004515.6 Glycine max
ATCTACTCGATAAATGCAATGGTAGCCATAACCCTAGCCGAGGTTCATCAACCTCCATTTCTCCAAGAATTATGACTCGAAACGCAACGTGTGCTTTGTCACGGAAGAAGCCCCGGGGGCGATCCATTGAGCATTGTAGGGCTCTGAAGCGTAAGGTGCAAGGTCTAATTGATATGGGCTGGCTGAAATTTGAGGAGAATCGCGTGTAAATCCTGACATTGACAAGAGATGCCACACATGGGACAATTTTGAAAGCTGTTGTTAGATGTCTCTAATGACTCATCAGGATTTTTCAACTTTCACCGGAAGTGGGTGCAAGCCATTGGTCTGTTTGCTCAAGCGACCTGTGCTCCTGAGTTTGGACTTCCAAGACCGTTCAATCAGAGATTACTCGTCTTGCACGTTGGTGGGGGTGCCGTAAAACAACGAGTAAAGTTCAAAACAAATAAGTTTCAAAATAAAAATAAAAAAGGGAGTTCAAAAAGAAAAAAAAAAGCATTTGATTGACTGTGTTTTCAAGACATTCATGTGACCTCATTTTATCATTCCAGAAAGTTTGTCTTTTTAGAGAGAAGTGAGTTATCAAGAATAGGATGTTGGATAAATGGCCTCAATTACCTTAAGAAAAAGGGGGGTTGAATTAAGATACGAAGACTATTCCCCAATTAAACTTTCACTTTCTTCGGATTAACAATGCACCCTTAACATGAATTACTCAAAAGACAATTCAAAATAAACTTCTTTAAAGCAAAATATAAATAGCAATAAATAAAAGAAGTTTAAGAGAAAAGGGGAATGCAAACCTGATTTATATTGGTTCGGCCACTTCTCGTGTCTACGTCCAGTCCTCAAACAACCCGCTTGAGATTTTCCACTCTCTTTGTAAAACTCCTTTTACAAGGTCTGAACCACACAGGGACAACTCTTCCCTTGTGTTCAAGAATCCTCTACAATGAGAGACCCACGGTCTCTTAATCCCTTTTCAGAAATAAGAAGAAGAGATCTCTCTTAAAAGAGATAGATTGTTCAATGAAGATCAATCAAAATTCCTTATTGAATATGCAAGTGGTTGACCAAGGAATCTTTTTGAGAGGATAAAACATTTCAGTTCAGAAAAACTCTTAATCTTTTTTGGGCAATGAAAACTCCCTTTAAGTTCGTGTTTCCAAGTCACCTTTGATGGCCATTCATAAACCATTTGAATAGATGTGACTCTTGGGAATTATATTCTGAAAATCCCCTCTGGTAATCAATTACAAGACTTGTGTAATCGATTACAGGTTTTAAAAATTTGAATTAAAACATTCAATAAACTGCTAGTAATCAATTACCATCGATGTGTAATCAATTACACGTTATAAATTTTGAATTCAAATTTCTAGTGACTGTTATAAACATTTTCCAGCTGCTGGTAATCGATTACCAGAGACCAAATCTCAATTTGAAATGATAGAATTCTTTGGTCAAACCTTTTGTTTTTTCAATTTGGAAACTTCTTCCTAAAGATTCTAGAAATCAACTTGATCATATATCTTGATTTTCTTGGATTCTTGTCTTGAATAAAACTTAGAAGCACTTGATCCTTTAGCATCATCAAGACATCAAAACATCTTGCTTCTACATAGGAGTCATTTGACTTAAATCCATCAACTGAAAAATCCTTCAACTATTTCTCGTCCTTGGAAAATTCTTTTTGCAAGAATCAACTGCTTCTTTCATTCTTCCTCACTACGAGGTTGTGAAAACAAGACAACAATTGGTACCTCTAAGCCCTACACTGGGGCAATGAAAGGCACCATGCATAAACCTCAAACGAACCTAGGGGCAGATTAGAAGTTCTCACCCAATAGGTTCCTTGCTACAAGGTCATGACGAAAGACAACGATTGTACCTGAAAGCCTTACACTGGGGCAATGAAAGACACCATGCAAAAAACCTCAAGCGAACCTAGGGGCAGATTAGAAGTTCTCACCCAATAGGTTCCCAGCTACAAGGTCATGATGAAAGATAACAATTGGTACCTCAAAGCCTTACACTAGGGCAATAAGGGGCATCATGCATGAGCCTCAAGTGAACATAGGGGCAGATCAAAAGTCCTCACCTGTCGATGTTTTTAAACAAGAAAAAAAAAGGGGGAGACAAACCCTGGAATTTCAATAGATTGATTAAACGTCAAACGGCTCCATTGTCGTCACTCCAAAATGGTCAAGTGGCTAAATCAAACAGAACATACACTCTGAGGGAGTTCCCGGAAAGATTTGCAAAAGATAGGATAAGGTTGCATGAATTATCACCTTTTTCAAAAGGACAGTCAATCTGTGTTTTCCAAAAAAATTAAATCAAAATCAAAATCACAAAATAGGGAAAGAATGTCATGAACATTGTACAACTTTCCATTGCATTGCATTGTTTCATATGAGGTCAGCATTACCAAATTTCATGACAAAGGTTGCATGTGTCTGCATCCCTAAAAATCATGTTAACTGCATAGATTTCCTACATCTCGTGTCCAATCTTTTTGGATGACCGGCCCTCTCGATGAGTCGATCTCTTGCTTTCTCATAAAGGTGGACCCT